>NC_061112.1:84890822-84955944 GCF_002878395.1 Capsicum annuum
GGGGGGGTAAGATGTACGCAGTCCATACCTCTAGCCAAACATAGCCACATCCCTAGCATCTGCTGAGCATCGCTACGTAAGCCCTTCCCTCACCCTCCATGAAAAAGAAGCAAAAGTTGTCTTCTCTCTTTTTGTTTTTGACAAGTTCATTTTTCTTTCCTATTTTCTATTCTATGTAACTGTTCTACGGTTTCGTTTAGTTCTCTTATATGCCTTCCAAGTATCAAGTGTTTTACACACGCAGCAAAAGAACCCTTAATTTTACATACATATGACCGTTCAAAAAGAAATGTTATAAAGCGAGAAACAATCCAAAGGTTGAGGATGAAATCAAGACAAACTTATAGTTTGGAACCATTTCAGAAATTTATTCGAGGAATTAGCTTTCAAGTAGGATTAGGTTTATAAAATATCAAAAGGAAATATTACACAAGCAGGGAAAATAACTGCCGTGTAAGTGACAATTCTATCTAATACAGCAAGATCAAAAATGAATTTTGCAGCTTACATTAGAAAACAGAACTTACCAATTTCCAGTCATCATCAACCACAGGGAAACCAGTGATCCGGCGTTCTACCAAAATTTCCAACGCTGTTGCAGGAATAATCATGTATCAGGGATTAACAAGAGCATGAATGCATGAGTAGCTAGTAATGAAATTGAGCACTAAAATACCTTCATCTACAGATGTTGATGGTTTTACCACATGTAGATCCTCTTTTCTTGTCATGAAATCACCTACTGTATATATACCATTTCTTGGCTGCCACAAGAATATATAAGCTTATCATTTGGTTGGACATTCATGAGAAAGAGGAACTTCTTGATGAGAAAAAAGAATGCATTTACAGTTCAAATTAAGCAAAAGGAAAGAAAAACCTATTGAACGGGAACAGATATAAAACATATTTGAAAACTAAAGTGAAAGCTGCCACAAAATTCAATCAGGCAGCAACTTGTGAGCAAGGTGTTTGTGTGAAGGAGCCAAAACAAATAAAAATTTACTCAAGTGAAAATAATCTGTTGATGTACTTAGGTTATATCGAAACCTCAAGTTGACCGCTTCTATCACCAAGTGATCAAGAATTGCATTATCTAGCTCACACAGCTAACTTATAAAAAGAAGTGCTCGGGGGAGATCTGTACATTTCATCGCAGTGAAGATGATTACAAAAGAGGTACACGTATTCCCATATCTACAAAAAACATCCAGATCTGTATTATCTTCTAACTAAGTCATATTTGCACCTGGCTCTTTTTGCTCTACATGCCCAGGACTACTACAGCTTGATTTTTCCGCATTTATGGACAGGGAAGTTACTAAAAGAAGTACAGCTGGTAAAAAAATGGTAATAACCTGGGAATATCCACTATGACCAAGAATTGTTTGATTCAAGGTTAAATGTTGAATCTAATAATAAAATATAGCATCCAGTGTTGCACTAAATTGAAATGCTATTTCCTATTATCAGAACGTTAGCGTTAAGGCTTAGAAAACTGAAAGTTAATGAGTTCCGTTTTAGCAAGATCTAATGATCTTATATTCACAATTTAAATAACCTTGTTTATCGTGCATTTCATTATTGTCAGTGCTATAATGTAACTTGAAACAGCAAAATAAACACACAAATAACTCTGGTCTAAAGAATTCTTCCTCGAAGCCAATTGACTGACCATGAGTTGTTAGGCAAAAGGCAACATTCTATTCTTCCAATAGAAATCGGTCCAAAAGATGAAGCTGAAATTAAATTTTTTTACGAGTTTGAACTTTTTTTATAATTAAGGTGCGCCTCATCTTACCTCTTCTGCAAAACTGACAAATACAGAGGAAGGTTTCTTATTTAGAAATACCGAACGCAGAGTGTGTAATGTTCCTTTTCCTTTCTTACTTTCCTTTTAGACAAAGTACAAATGTATATCAACAAAATTCATTGACACAAGAGGCATTATATCACTCTTCACAAATGGAAACATAGTTCATCCTAATTTTTTTTCTTTTTTTTGAAAACTGGGGATAGGGGAAGGGAATTACAAGGTGGGGAATTAAACCTTCACCAATAAGGTAAAAGTTCAGAAAGTCAATCAACTGAGCCACTAAGATTCCCTTACTCTTTTTTTAAGATTCCTATCCGATATCCAATGATAACTTAAATATGAGCGTAAATTCAAAAGTTATTTTCTTTTCTGTTCATATATATGTATGATGTGTAATCCATACAATTAGTTCTAGGAAGCTAAAGAAGTTTATCAAATTTCTACATAATTATGTATGAAGAACAAAGAGTTTCAAGTTAATCAAGCAGGCTCTGACTTCCGAGCTAACGGCTGAGTTTAATGTTAACAATTGCATATGCCCTAAAGGGTTTAAGATGACCACATTAAACAATCAATCCCATTGTAAAAAAATCATTTTCTGCTCTTGCATTATATGCAGGAAATTCACATACAGAAGAATTGTTTATTACTTTGTCTGCTGAAGGTGTGTAGGGGGTGGGGAAATGGGTGGATGTAGCTTTCCGGCAGAAAGTGTGAGCACTATCATCGCCTTAAACTCGACCTATAGATGTGTGTGTATGAAATATATACAACAACAGCAACAAGATAGATACCCAGTATAATTACATAAAGTGGGGTTGGGGAGGATATATTGTGTGAAAATCTTTAATTCTACCTCACAGTAAAGTTAGAGGGGCTGTTTCCGACCCTAAAATTGTTACATATATGAACATTTTTATCAAGTCAGCACTCTTTCTCACATAAGAATAGTAATCCCTCTGTTTCAATTTGATTGGCTAGATTAGGAGTATAGGGTTTAACTAACTAATTTAGTATGAGTTCGACATAAAATCATCAATATTTTATTTTTTTTGGAATAAGGCTTGCATATTTAGAACTGCAAAAAAGTACTCCCTCCATTTTGAAATAAATAAATTGTTAAATTTTGACATACAGATTAAGAAAAAGGTATCAAATATATAAATTTAACATAAATTTTTATTTTTACCCTTAAATCTCTTTTACCAAAAGAAAAAAAAAATTGCAGTCTTTTGCTTGTCAGATCATGGATAATTTTGAAAAAGAATTCAGCAATTCATGTATTTTGAAACACTAATAAATATCTCAATAATTTATTTATTCTGAAACGGAAGGACTATAAGTCAAAATAGTTAGTAATAATTTAAAATATATTTAGAAAGTAATTGAAAAAATTATCCTTATGGATGAGGAGGTATATATACCTCTGCAGAATTGGCGGTCAAAGTGTTGGTGGCGGTAACGGAGAAATGGTTGCGCGAATTCCAAAGGCGGAGGGAGAGGAAACATTTAGTGAAAGTAGCAACATTTTGGGATGGATGAGATAAAAGAAGGCAAGGGAGCTGGTGGTGGAAAGCAGCGGAGGAGCGGCGGAGGGAGATTCCCGACAGCGAGATAGATGACATCGCTGGATTTTGGGAAGAACAAAATTCAGAAGAATACCAAGTCAAACTGTTACAGCAATGGCTTGGCCTTTACTCTGTAACTTTAGCCACAAGGCCTTGTTGATTAGTTATCTTTTGTTGGTTTTTTCTCCAGTGCTCTTAGGAACTGGTAGTGTTCATTTCAAGTCGCATATCGGAGTGCCATATTCGTGAGCAAGTATTTTTGTGGGAAAAAAAAGAGTTTTTTATTACACGGTCATTTTTAATTCTTCAATAATACTTCCTCCGTTTAAAAATGAATGACTTACTCTTTTTTTTTAATTCATTTTAAAAAAAAAAATTATTTTGTAATATTTTAATTTCAACTTTTCACATGTTTAAGACCATAAGATTGAAGGACATTTTGATACATTTGATACAACTTCAATTTAAAGCCACAAGATTCAAAAATTTATTTATTTTCTTAAACTTTATATCAAATCAAAGTAGGTCATTCTTTTTTAAACGTAAAAAATATTAAAAATATATATTTAATCATATTTATTCAATTTAAAAAATTAATAATATATAATTTAACACGTAGTTCCTAATTCACCCTTATCACTAATATAGTCATTTCCCTAATTCATTTCTTATCACTAATATAGTCATTTCCCTAATTCATTTCTCATAGCTATGTACTATTTTCAATGGTGATATACTAAAATTATTATGGATAAAGGGTCAAAAATACCTCTCTACTTTTATTAATTAGCTAACTTTACTCTTTGTCATACTATGTGGTCATATTTGTCCTTGTCGTTATCAAACCTATCACATATACACCTAATTTGAATGGAAATTTCCAAATCAAAATAGATACTCGATTTTGAAGAAAAAACCCATCACCTTCATCCAATCTGCTCCGACCCAGTTAAATCACTATGTCTGCCATTACTTTGATGCTATACAATAACCGAGCGGCTTCATAGCAATTTCTGGCAAATTGCATCAATTGGACTATAAACTCAACCTGACCGGGTGGGTTCACCATCTTTGCTCGGAATAAATTTGTTTTCATCTCTAGTGTCTCCCGTAAAAAAAGAAATTTCATCAGAAGAAACAATTTTCCTTCATTGTTCCCCTGTTTATCTTTCCTTCTGTGCATACTATTTTTTGACTGAACTCCCAACGATTTCTCTTCACTTTAACCTCATCACTATTAACAATTTTCTTCATTGTGAAATCTCGTCTGTGTCATTGTTTATTTCATTGGACAATATTTCATTGGACAATTATCTAACATTAATTTCACCAAAGACAAAAATGCAGAGAATACGAACAACTCATCAATTGAAATCATTCCTGCAATTTCAAATTTTTTAGCTAATTTTCATGAAAGCTTACTGAAAGAAAATTGGATACATTGAATGGGGTTGAAGAAAAAAATAGCAAGAAAATACTCTAATCAATTAAATAAAGAAAGTGGCTTTTGCAAGCCAATTATGTGTACAAGCTTTTAGTCAAATGAATTGCCCTACAACCCCATCATCATCATCATCATCAATATCAGCTTCCCAAATTCACAATTGTCGTCTTTTTTAAAGGAAGAATCAATGAGGGTAGCTGATTTGGGAGCTGGATATTTATCTCGACTGTGTTTCTTTATTTGGTTCGGAGCGGGTCAAATGAGGGTAATGGGTGTTTTTTTAAAAAATGGATATTTTATTTTAATTTGGGGGTTTCTATCCAAAATAGGGGTATAAATGAAAAGTTTGATAATGGCAGGGGCAAATATAACCTCATAGTATGACTGAAGGGGTAAATATGACCACATAGTATGACGGAGGGTAAAGTTAGCTAATTAATAAAAGTATACGGGTATTTTTGACCCTTTTTCCAATTATTATTTTATTTAATAATTCTTTTAAGGAGTGTGTTAGTTTAATAATACTCGACAAGTAAAAATGCACGGTGAAAGTAACAACAATATAAATATTTTATCATATTACCTTATATTAATTGATGTTTAGTAGTAAGTCTTGGAAAATAATTTTAAAAATAACTAATTAATGGCAAGGATAAAATATGAAAAAAATAAATTCTTAACATGTCAAAAGTTAAAAAAAATAAAAATCTATTTTTTAAATAGTGAACAAATAAAAAATGAACGAAACAAGTACAAGAAACATATGTAAAACTATTTTTTTTGTTTTTATTAAAAGAAATTTTATATGTTAAATGTGATCATAGTTGTAGTGTCCTACTAAAATATCTTATCAGAAAATTGACCATCGAGATAATATATGTCTCAAAGATTCATTTACAGATATTTTGATAATATGCAAGTTTGTGTGTGAACCAAATATATTTCAAACGTTGATTTTAACTCGTGCGATGCAGATATTCCTTTTCTTATTTATTTCATACTACAAGCTGGCTTTTTGCAATTTGTATTTACATAATTCTTTCATGTAAGTGCGACGAAGATTCATTCTTTTATCTTGTTCATTTTTATCCAACTCTATGATAGTTTTTCAACTCCTACTCTTTATCTTTTTTATTTTGTTTTTTTTCTGTGCAAATTTAAATTTCAAGTCACTATCGAATTTCACTTGTATAAGTCTTCAACTAACTCCAATTATACATAAAATAATTAAGATCACAATTATGTATTGAATCTCGAGTTTAATTTCTTGTCTATACCATATTCATGGACTTTAAACTTTTGTTCTAATAAGGAGGTCGCTTAACTATACGTATAAATTATGACAATCTTATCATGAGCGCATGATCACAACAAATAAATGTCCAATATCTATTCATAATTGTCTTATGAGCAGTTTCTACTAACATGAATACTTCTTTCGTTCACTTTTACTCGTCACTAATTTCCTAATTGGATTTCTACTTTTACTTATCATTTTTGATAAATCAAGAGAAGACAACTTCTTTTTTTCTATTTTATCCTTAACATTAATTGTTTTTTTTTTCAAATTGATTCAAGATACAATGTAAGCATCAATTAATAGGAGTACTATAGTAAAATAGTCATGTTATTAATTATTTTTCTTAATAGGTGTGCCAAATCAAAATGTGACAAACAAAACCGAACGAAAGGAGTAGTATATTTGAGTTATTTTGTTTTATCACTCCAAGTGGGAACCTCTAATAAAGGACCTCGACTTCTTGCCCTTTTCTCATCAAGCGAGACTCTATAGACTCCATTTACTATATTGCACAGTGTTCCGGAATTCAGTTTATAAAAGTGAAATAGTGTGTTAAAGTTAGAGTTTATACAAGTACTAATCGTAAAATTTTATGATAGTACATAATTAGCCATCTGATAAGTGACTATTTAATTATTTCGCCCTGTATACTTGTGGAAACGACCAACAGTAGGAATGTCACCAAGTAGCCATTTTTACGACAAAAATGTTGTAAAATTTATGTAAACCCCGACTAGTTTATCCATATTTACATGTTATCCCGACTTTTGTTAAAATCTCATAAAATTCCTCTTTTCTTGATTTCAGATACATATAAACTAAGTGAGATACATATTAATGATACATCTTATTATTTAACTGATTAGCTTAAATTATGGGATGTAACGGATAGTGAATAATTAAAGTAGCAGTTAACCCAACCAATCATCTACATAACTAAAGAAAATTCCATTAAAAAACGGTAATCTATTATTAATTTCAATTTTGAACAAATTCACTTTCATAATCAATTTGCAGACGTTTTCTGTTTTTTTTTTTCGTGGCTCATCATTCCTTTTTCAACAATTTTCAATGAATATTTTTGTCCTATTACGTCATTCGATGTTTGGATTAATGATGTCAAATATGAGGGCTATAAGAGTGATGGCATTGTTGTAGGAGAACATGTTACTTATGAAAAATTGATTCCGGCTATTGTTGTTGAACTTAAAATTGATGAAAGTAGAAAAAAATTGAGGCTCAATACGTCGTTGATGGTAATGCAGCTCCATTGTTGATTAGTAATGATGTGGGTGTGAAGCTTTATATCGAGGTTACGAAAAGTGTGTCTGATTTTAAAATGTATCCACTAATCATCACCACAATCGATAAAGATGAAACGGAGATGTTGTTTGAGAGTGAAACTGGGCCAGTTATGTGTTTGGAGAATTCTTGTAAAGAAGTTGCAGAATTAATTGGTGATACTTTTGATTGTTCAGATCCATTATTTTTGTGCGATGTGAAGTTGAACAAGATTATTTCAGATTGCAATAATAATGAAGTTAAAGTTGGTCAATTCTACAAGGACAAGAAAACTCTGATTTATGTTATGGTAAGGTATGCCATTGAATATTCTTTCAATTTCAAAGCGAAAATATTTGACAAAAAAAGGTATGTATCGTATTTCAATTATCAGAATCAATTATGTGTCTCTTGTTTTTTATTTATGTATCTCCCTATAAGTTTATGTATCTGTTATGTGAAAATGTATCTCACCAATATCATTTTCTGTTATTTGTAAACTTATTTGATTATATGTATCTCTTTTTTGTAATGTTTATGTAATTATGAATGATACTTGTTATTCAAATTAAGTAAAAGAGATGCATAATTAGCATACAAAATATTTTTGGTCAAATACAGAATTAAATATGTAATTGAAATATTTTGATATTAATGTTGTTGAATTTAGCTGAAATAGTTAGTTGAAATGTCATAAAACTTAGTACTTGAAACTTGTATTAGTGTTACATTTGCATATATTTATGTTGTTATATTTCTTTGTTTATATATGTTTGCAGTTATGTCCTAAAATATTGTTCGGTAGATTGTAGTTGGATATTCAAAGCATCCTTAAAGAAGGGTTCAGACATGTTTAAAGATAGGATTTTTCATGATTTTCACACGTCCTTTGAAAGATAGAGTATTCACACAACTTCAAGCTATTGTTGCATTTGTTAATGATTTTACTGCTCCAAAATTGATCACTCACAAAAAAATACACACACCAAATGACATAATTTATGATATTAAAAATATTTTTAGTGTCGATATTAATTATCAGAAAGTATGGAGCGCAAAAGAACGTGCAGTTGAGATGTTAAGGGGGAAACCTACAAATTATTATTGTCAAATGCCTAGATAGATAGATAGATACATACATATATATATATATATATATACATACATACATACATACACACACACACACATATATATAGTTGATGCGGCGCATTTGAGTAGAGCATATAAAGGGACATTTGTCTCGACAAGCACTCTTGATGGTGCAGGGACATAATATTAGTTCTTTCATATATTATTTTGCGATGTAATCTAAAACTATATTTGTATGTTGATTTTATTGTTTCAATCAAATTTATTTGTAAAAATAAAAATAAATTTTTATTTTTCAAATTGTAGGAAGCATATTGCCGATTGTGTATGGTGTAGTTGACACAGAAAATGATAATTCATGGATTTAGTTTTTTTAAGCAGTTAAAATATGTGGTTGGAGAGCGTGAGAGTATATGTGTTGTATCCGATTGTAAGGAAAGCATAATCAAGGTTGTTAGTATTGTATATCCCAAAGTTCAGCATCTTGCAACGTTTGATATCTACGAAAGAATGTATGCACAAACGTCAAAAAGAGCAAAAATAGAGTTAGTAAAATTTTCTATGCTAAGGCTAAGGCATACAAAAGAAATAATTTTGAGTTTTTTTTTTAATAAAGTTGGCATGGTGGATCAGAGGGTAAAGTCGTATCTTGAGAATGATGGTTTTGAAAAATGGGCATGAGTCTATGCACCTGTTAATCGAGGTCGAATGATGACTTCAAATATAACCGAGTGTATAAACAAAAAACTTAAGGAAGCACGTGAGTTGCCGATAATAGATTTTCTAGAACAAACAAAATAATTATTTGATAAGTAGAATTGCAAAAACAGAGAAAGAGCATCCTATACAAACACATCATTGAGTAAACGATTTGAAGACATTCTTCGATTAAATACTTCAAAATCTTCTCGCTTGAAGGTTAGTTAATCTATTTCTTTTGGTTTTTAAGATTATGTAATGTTATTTTAATATTTAATTACACGTTTTCAATTGATTAAGTTACTGTTAAATTATTTTCAATTATTTATATATGAAGTTTTAAAAGAGATACAAATATTTTGTTAAATAATAGCTGCATGTATCATCAAGTAAATACATTATCATCAATCTTGTATGTTAATGCTTCATCAATGTATGTGTACTCTTTTCATGATGACGGAAGAAAATACATAGTATGTCTAGATAGGAGAACATGCAGTTGCGGAAGATTTCAATTAGATGAGATAACATGTCAACATGCGACAGCAGTTCTAAAAAGTAAGTATATAACAGATATGAAATCTTATTTCTTTGAGTATTATCATCCATAAACTTTGGTGAAGACGTATGAAGTCTCGATGTTTCTAATGCCAGAAAAGAAAGATTGGATTATACCAACGAAGATTAAAGACGAAGTAGTTTTGCCATCAAAATGCAAAAGACCACCAGGAAGGCAAAAGAAAGCAAGTGAAATCCTTTCATAGAGTAATAATTATTGGGGAAGATGTGGTTATGAAGTTCACAACAGATGTACTTGTAATTTCTTTCCAAAAGAAGAGTGAGATGTCGGTCTTCATCAAATAAAGATTGAATAATATTTTTTTCAGCTTAAAGATTTTTTGTCATTTGGTAGAACATTTATGAAATTGTTGTTACTATTGTAACCTTGAATGAATAATATTTGTTCGAATACAATATTTGTTATTTATGCAATTTACGTTTTGGTAAAATAACTAAAGTTCATGTTAGATTAGCATGATACTTCATTAACTTTATATGCAATATCATGACCTTTATATGTTATAATATCATAATAACGTTGTACGAGTTTGATAAACTCACCAAATAATTCAAGTTTTTGTTACGAAAAAATATTTAGTATTTCGTACAATTTTATTGTATAAGAAAAACTTGAGATGAATTTCTAATATATTATCATTTAACTTGTCAGTTAATTGTTGTACTGTAAACTTATTAAAATCATCTATGGGTCTTCTATTTCATAAAATGATTGATGTTAAATGAGTTTATTACATCTCCTTGATTTTTTTTTAAACCTAGTGGTAGTATTTGACTCGTATATTTTATTTGTGCGTTTGATAATCTAAATTTGTATCTCACTTTGAAAAATGTATCTCTTATAAATTTTTTATAGTAACAATATGTACCTCTTATATTTTTAATATATATATCTATTTTTGCTAATATGTATTTTATACAATGGACTATCTTTTTAATTTGTATCTCGTTAAAAAAATGTATCTCATAATTTTTTTTTATAGTAACAGCATGTACATCTTATATTTTAATATATGTATTTTTTTAAGTAATATGTATCTTTATTAATGTATTTGTTACAATACATCTACAAAAATAATAATATATTAGAAAGTTGAATAACCAGCATGAAAAATATAGTTAAATGTCACTAATATAGTAGAACTAGTTTAGCATCAAAACACTAAATATATGTCTTTGTCAATATTCTTAAAAATGAGACTTAATGTTTATAAAATAGGCAAAAACATTGACTGACGTCTTCAAAGTTTTAAATATCCAACAAATCATTGGTTATTCAGCATTAACAACACGATCATTTTTCGATGGTATGAAGCTGCTCCATGACCTCGACGGATCTTCATTCTCACTAAAGTATTCATTCTCTGCCTTTTAAAATTCATAATTGCACAAAAGTGTTGTGAATTTCAGGCTATGGTATTGAGCATCAATCTCCGAAGATGTTATGTCTAATCTCTCACTCAGATACTCGGCAAACACAACCATAAATACACCACAATTCCTGCATCGTTATTCATAATTAAATTAAAAACACACATATATTGATAAACAAAACTAAAACAGTGAAAAAGTATTGTGATACATACAAATTGTCACTATCTTGTTGTGCAATGCTAGTAATATTCCTCTTGAAATGGATCGCTTTTGGTCTTTTCCTTGTAAGATTCAAGCGTAGACCAGACAGTGGGTACCTTTTGCTCAAAAAAATTATTGTACTGAAGATAAGTTGGGAGCATTATTGCCAACTTTTGAACCTCGCTTGACTGGGCCCTGCTCTGTGAAGAGGATGTCGAATCATACATACGAATGCATCGCTCCTTTAGAGCAATAACTGTCAGTACTCAATAAAATATACCATCTGAATTTAATTGGGACAAAAACCTCATTAACAAGGTGCCAAGACTGACCAGGGGTTGTACTTAATCCCTTGATTGTATTAATCAATAACTTCTCAATCTGAGCAATCTCATCAGAACGTGCAAATGCATCTTGAGTTGGCAGTTCCTTACCTCCATTCGCTTGATAGTAATTCTCATATGCCTTATCAATGTATATTTTGAAAAAAATAGTTTATGATGGTGAATCTGCATATTGGAAAATTTTTGTGCTTATACTTCTTTCTCAAGTAGTATAAAATAACATCCAGATGCTGCACAAGTGATAAAAAATGGACGATATGTAAGAGCATGCGATGATAACATAATATAATAAGGGTAATTAGTATTAGAAATATGTGACTGATTATGTAATAGAGTTATGTCACAATCCAAAAACAAGGATCATGATGACACTTGTTGCAGCGTACCTTAACAAGTAAGTCTATCACCCAAATTGATACAAAAAACAAGATAGAAATACCTGAGATAAGGCTTCTATGAAGCCAAACCATATAAGTAATCATAACAATGCAGAAAGAATTTATCCAAAATATCAATCATGCCCAAAACCAGGTATCAATAGTGTAAGAACGACTAGTATAATCCAGGAGTCAAATACATAAAAAAAATAACCACAAAGAAATAATATCTGTCTTTGAATACTAATAAAGACATAACTAATATAGAAAGATATAGGTGAACTCCAAATGTATGAATATCCAATCGTTGCCTTGAGTAATCTAAAGGCGCCCGAAATCAACCAATCTGGGGCGCACCTGAACCTGAAGCTGCACCAAAAGAGTGAAGTGGGAGTGAGTACAGTCCACTTATACTCAGTAGGTATCATAGAACGATTGAGCAAAGTAGAAAATAAAACATACAAAATACACTAAGGGCGCGCCACCTGCAATCAGAAAATGTCCCACGACGGTACTGTTGACACCTAATTTTTTGCATCCACAACTAAGTTTAGTTCCGAGTTTCTTTAGATTTTAAATAAAATTACAACATTTATTTTATCCGTATAAAATCTTTTCAAAGTATTTATCTAGGTAATTTTGCTATTTTAAGTAATGATTATATACTTTCGTGTTCGTATGTACGAAATCATATAATTTTGTTACTTAAATACTTATATTACGAAGAGCCGGATTTTAATCAAAGAAATGTCTTGAAAAGTTAATTCGAATGGTTAAAATCTCGATTGAAGTATAATCTGTTCTAAAAATGATTTATTTTAAGAATATGTGTTTGATTTTATGAAATCAAGAAACTCAGAATTAGATCGGTTGTTAATTTGTTTCAAGCGTTGTTTCAATCTTGCCAAACTATTAAATTAGACCTGAATTGAAATTGATTTGGGTAATTGGTCAATTAATATTTAATTAGGTTAAAATTTAAATTCAATTGGCTAAATTTTAATGATTAGGCTAATTTAATAAATAGACTACATTTGTAAATCTCTAATCTAATTAGAGTTAAATAATCCTAATTGCAGCCCAATTATCCCAGCCAACACTAACAATAATAGCTGCCCAAACCCGCACCCACCAAGCCTTATAGTATCTACACCAACCTAAGCCAAATGCTCCGACCCGTCCCAATCTCTTGACCTCTTCATAACAGAAAAACAACGACAATAATACATTAACAATATGCAATAACAAACCTAGCGACCCGTTCCAGCAAACCAACGACAACCCGACACCGGCGACCCCAAATCCGACATCGACAACCATACCTAACCCGTTTGCGACCCAGAAGCTTTGAGAATTGTGAGTCAGCTTCAAATCCGAGCCTCAACGTTCTAGAAAACATCCAACTGGCCCTTCAATCCGATTTAAGGTACGGATAGTATAATTTTGTACCAAATTCAACTCATAACCTTATCCCAATTTCAAAATTTGAATTTTTGTCCTATTAAACTTTTGAAATTAATTACCCCTCAATTTAATTATCCCACATCGGTTGAGAATTCAAAGCAGACCCTCAAATCATTTCTATATAAAACCCTCTTTGGAGCAAAAAGGAACAAGTCTTAGAAGGTGGAAAAAGCTTTTTGAGCATAAAGACTTGAAAAATTATTTTGGTGCAATAGAATTTCCTTTAGAAATTCTCTTAGTTAAAGTTTGATGGTATTGATTTTGAGTTCTCCGTGGTGGTCGAGATTCTGACGATCGGCTCGTGGTTCTGTTTTGCTGCCCCAAAAAAGGGCATATTTTTCTCCTTTTAATTTTATTGTTATTTTCTCCTTCATGTCGTTCTTCATATTAGTCACTTCGTAGTTTAATAATAATGTTGCTGGGATTGTTTGTTGTAGAAGCCTCGAAGGCCTTAGGATTTTGTGATGATTATTGTGTTTGTCGCTCCTTATGTTGAATAAACATTCTGGCCGTGTTAGTTCACTGTTTTGGCTATGTGTTCAAGAACTTGTGACATTTATTTTGGTTTTTCTTATGAAAAAATTATTGCGGCTTTTATCGTAAATTATGATCGTGTTATTAATTTTATCATTATCGTTCTTTTTTTTAATTTCAAAATTTGTCATGTTAGCCTATCATGCTGTCTGTAGCTCCCTTTGAGTTAAATATTATTTGTTAAGTTATTTGTTACAGTTGACTCGCTGTTTTTATATCAACGAAATGCATGATGGCCTTAGCTTTATCATTGAATTCTCTATCGAGTTCCAACTCTTTTATTTCTATCTTGACAGCTACTCAGACTGTTCTGCTTGCTTTGAACATGTTAAGAGCTTTTCCCAATTTTTCTTAGTTGGCAACATTGATGAGAATAATGGAGTAAGTTCATAAATAAATGATATTTTATCCAGGGATCCCTCTATGACCCTTTTATGCACGAATTTCTTTGTGAATTAGTCGGAAGAGGGGTAGGGTGATCAACGTCGACAAAAATCAATGCATATTTCATTCAAATCCAAATCTTTATTTCTAGTTGAATGCGTCTAGAATGCGAACAAAATGTTGCCTTTAAGGATGTCTAACTTTTCCTTCTTGTTTACTGGATTATCGTTGATGATTCTCATGTACATTAAAATTTCATCTTTATTCTTCCTTGATTTAACTAATTTCTTCATTCCTTTTTTAAGATGATTATATTATTCTCCCTTTTTACCTTTTCCCCCATCCTAGCAGTCTTTTAAAGGTTTCTTCGCTACATTAATATGTCCTGAAAATTTTGACTTAAATCTTTGTTTGGCCTTCTCTACTTGTCTCTGTTTTGGTTAAATCAAATTCATGAATCTGCTTGTCTTGTCAAAGAGAGGAAATATTAGTTCAAGGTTGTGAGTGCAATTTGATTATTTACTATTGTTTCTCTTTAAGTTTATCTTACTTGTGTGATTGACTCTGAAGCTGAAACTCAAGATTCCCTTTAACATCACTATAAATAGTTACTGTTTCTCTCCTTGGGTTGGTTTTGCGTCTGAACATTACCCATGTCCACTTTGCTAGCAAGTTTTTCATTTTGTGCCTTCTTTCAGAATTTTTAGGTCGTTTGTCTTGCTTAATGAGGCTATGGGTACCTTCCTGGTTATCTTGTGATTATGTTGGTGTAATATCATCCATAATAAGATTAACTTGGTGTAATATTATCCATAAACTTACTTGTGTTGTTAAGAAGGTCTGGCTTTCATTATTTTCTTTTGAGTTCAAGAACGGGTTATACCCCTCGTAGCTTAAAGAATCAAAGTTTTTCACTCAAAATGATTTGATATTATGCTTTAGTTGTATTTCTGTCTGGATGGAGTTCTAGCTTAGTTTACTTATGATTAATCATAGATAGAATAAAAATTATCTTCTTTTGTTTAATTTGTATCAAGTTAATGACATGAGTATCAATTATACTCTAATCTCACTCTTTTCTTTTTGTATGTAAACTATTTTGGAGTCCACGGTGGACTCCCTCCCATTGCATTTTCGAACGGTCCAATAAGGTACATCTCCTCAAAGTTGAAGTTCAAAGTCGATCATATGGTGTGTGGGTGCAAGAGGATGGAAGATGAAGAATGGGTGAAAGCCCATTGATGAAGATATTATGAAGACTTAAAAAAGTCTTGATTTTAATATTGTCTTATTTTCATTTATTCCTTTATTTATTCATTCATTCATAAGGGCCTCGAAGCCAAATGTGTAATTTAATACATGTGAAAGAGATTTGGGCCAAAAGGGCTCGAAAATATAGTTTAGGACAGGGTATGGGTCAAATCCTAATATTTAGATTAGGACAGGTGATAATGGGCCGAAAGCCCAAATGAATAGTTTAGGATAGGTGCAAGTGGGCCAAAAGCCCAATTAATTAGGACAGGGTTGATGAATTTGGGCTTACGAGACTAAGTCTTCTAATCCTCCCCTTTTTTCTTTACATGCTATTTGACTTTTTGCCTAGAACTAGTTAAATTCCCTACTAAGTCGTCCAAAGTTGTTTTTGCATAAACCTCAAAAATATTTTCTTAATCAATTTCTTTTTAAAAATCAACTTCTTTTCTCCAAGTTAGTCAAGGAATCGTTTTCAAATAGACTAGATAACCGCAAGTTAGCGGACATTTTAGGTTCCTTAAAAACCTTCCTAATATGTTAATAAGAACCTCTTACTCAGGATTTTCTTAAAAACCTGAGTCTTTTTTCTGTTTTAAGACATGATTTTCTTTTAAAGTTTTCTTAATTTCTTTTCAAATGAATTAAGTGGCAACTCTATAATTTCTTAAATTGTTTCGAAATTTTCTTTGAAATAGTTTTAAAAGTCGAAATCAATGTTTTGCAACCCTTTGAATTGAAAAGGGATAAAACAGGTACCCTCCATACCACTTGCACTAACAATTCTAATATATCACATATATTGTAATATCGCACCAAGATAGAACACAAGTATGCATTATATCATATATAAGTAGAACAAGGGGGGACATGCATATACAAGATCATCAAATACAAGTAAAAGAAGATAAGACAATTACATAGATGGCAAGTCAATATGGAAATATAATACAATATAAATACAATAAAGTAAGTGCAATGTATATGATGATGATGATGATGATGCACGAGGTCGTCGCACAACCTCCGAAATTATTGCACAATCTTCGTATACACATACGGAGGCAAGCCTTCCAACGCAATACTCATGGAGGGTTTTTCTACCCGTATACAATCCACATATCGCATATCTCCTTTTCGGCACATCCCTAAAAAGGTTTTATAAGGTGTTACAATATCTCCTCCTCGGCACATCCCTCGGGGAGGATTTTTAAAAAAGTGTTGTCAATGTTACTCAGGTGTTGCTATGGTGGTACCAATGTTTTATGATATGAGAATGTAATATTCACAACCAATCACAATGAGTATTTCCACATCTAACCATATGATATATTTCCACAACCAACCACAATGAATATTTTCACAACCACGTGAGCCAATATTCATTCATTATTTTTATTTCATCCATGAATTTCCACATGTCTCATATGCCAATAAAGTATTCATATAATCACAATACACCAATGGTATCACATTAAGCATTTTAACAACAAAATATAATTATTCACATGTATTCAAGGCTATCAATATCACATAGGACCCACACAATCACACATATCACATAATATTTAAATTTCAACAATTACATTACATATAGGCCCCCCATACAGGCACAACCTATAGATAATGATGTGAGTCAAATGGACACCTTATTTTTTGATGACTTCTTTGGAGGCCAACACCTAAAGGCCCAAGACTTGGTCACCCCGAGGGCGCAAAAATATGCAAAGAAGGTTCGTTTTGAGCAAGACATAAAGCAATCCCGTGTGTGGAAGGT
The DNA here is from genome assembly GCF_002878395.1 of Capsicum annuum. Classification (NCBI taxonomy): domain Eukaryota; kingdom Viridiplantae; phylum Streptophyta; class Magnoliopsida; order Solanales; family Solanaceae; genus Capsicum; species Capsicum annuum. The sequence continues at coordinate 84,908,308 of NC_061112.1, forward strand.
TGCTTCGATGCTTGCCTTGATACTAACCCGAGGACCATAATCCTTGAAGAATGAACCATCCTCGATTTTGGGATCATAAAAGAGGCACCATTCTTCAAGTCCAAACACACAAGGCGCCATTTATGAAAATAGAATCGTGAGAGTATGTTGCATTCATCTAAGGGAGTGTACTTTCTAATACGTGAAGAGGGACCTTGAATATACTCTAAGGCGGTATTGGATACACTCCAAGGGAACCTTAACTTAGGGGCATTATGGTCTTTTGATACTCCTCTCCAAAGGAGCACCCTTCATTAAAGGTATTTTAGTCTTTGTTTGTAATAAGTATAAATTGACAATTAAGCTTCTATTTTTCTTAGTTTTGAAGAATTGATTGAGTGAAACTCAAATTGTATTTTCTTTCCTTAGTGTAGGACTTGTAAAAGCCATCTTAGTGTAGGTCTTGAAAAAGACATTGAAACTAAGGTCATCTTTGAGTGTGGAATCACTCTTGTTGACATTTTGGCAAGAAAGGTTGGATGCTTGAGGAGTTGATCCTTTTGTGTCCACCTAAGAGTGTAGTGTTATCCTTCTTTGATGTTGTGTGTCTTGGTATTTGATACACACCTTGGTGTTATTCATTGGTTTAGGTGTATGTCTCACTATCTATCTTTACGTTTAATGCAATCTGTGTGTTCTCTTCTTCATATACTCTTCTTCTAGTTTCTTATTTTTGCTTCTTCAGTCTTAAATTTCAGTTATTAGGTTAGTTATTGTATCATTTGGTATCAAGATCCATGTATTAGAGTTGTTCCCATAACTCTAAGCCTTGGATCTAAGAAAATCTCAACAAAAAAAGAGTCTAGAGTAAAAAAATACAAAAAAAGTGTTTAATCTTGTGTGTTTGATAGTAGATCCGAATTTCTCAACTTATATATGCTAATTTTTAGCTTTTTTTGATAGTTTCTAGTGTTAGATTCTTGTTCTCTAGCACTTAAAGGGTCTAGATCCAAGTTTAGAACAAGATTTGGTTATTTTTTAGCTAGATCCACCATTGTTGTGCCTTGTTTGAAGCTTTTTGAGGTGGGATCTCGTGGTGAATAACTTGTTTGAGGTGTGTTGTGGCTGATTTATTGATATTTGAACTTGTCTTGGCTAAAGGAACCTAGATCTAAAAGAAAATTTAAATTTGGGGTTCATTTGCCTAGTGGTCAAACCTTGGTCAACTCTGGAATATTCATCTTATTCATCCATCATCTTCAAATCTTGTTGAAGAAGAATATTCAAGTAGCTTATTTGATCCAAAAAGGGAGAATAAAGAGAGTGTACTACGTATTTGCACAAGAATATTCCCTAGCATATTCTAAGTCTTCCAAAAAGGAAGAGGGGACAAGGGGACAAACAAGTACAATTGAAAGTACACTTGAGGGGACCAATCCATTTTGAATTCATTTGAATCTCCAAAAAGGCTTCAAACCTTCAATTTTCCCCCTTAAATCAAAATTTCTTCTTCTCCTAAGTGTTTTTGGCCGAAACATGTGAATTGAAATTTGAAAATTTTGAAAAGTGGCATCCAATCACAAGTTGCCACATCATTACTTTTATAAACAACCAAATTGAGTCCTAAATTAGATTTCTTAGTTTCATTTGTTGTTTATAGTTGATTTTGTGTTTATTCTACCATAAATTACCAAACTAGTAACTACCTACTAGGTTGATAATTAGTCTAAAGTTCTTTGTTTCGTGTCTACATTTCTTTTGTGCTTTTATCATTTGTAATTCATTGTAACTTGTTGGTTCAAGTCCGTAAGCAATTTTATTTGAGTCATATCAAATGAAAATCAATTCCGAGCCAAAGTAGAATCATCCCTCACTCACTTGCCAAGTACATGCCAAAGTTTCAACACTTGTGACACCAAGTGTGAGGTAAGAATCTGAGAATGAAAGAGTTGGTGAGGATATTTGAACTAACTTGTTTGTTCGTTTTGTAGGTTTATTTCTTTATTTTAGGTACCATGGATGCCAAGAATTTTATGCCACATTTGATCGCATCAATGACCATTGTGATAGCTTTATTGCCCATGCAGAAAAATGCATACAAACTATTGAAGATATACGCCAAATGCTTAGTGCACTAAATCCCAATTTTGGGAAAAAAGATGAAGAGATGAAACAAGGGAGAAGAATTGACAAACTCCCTTATGATGCGAGATTCTCAAAGAAGAAAGTGGGCTACCATGATCCGAACCAAGGCAAAGAAGAATGTGCTCAAGAACTTAAAGGTAAAATAGATATCTCTTACACTTTTATGCACGTGAAAGATGATTGTATGGCTAGTAGCCCATTGAGCGTGAGTGGTAGCTTAACTACTTGTGAGTCTCTTGTTTCTTTCCCTCTTGATGATGATACACATATTATGAGTGTGGATACACTAGTTGATCCTATTGATGACTGAATTGACTCTTCTTGTAAGATCAATTTAAGTCCACCTAGTATTGAAGCCAATGTGATGAATGAAAGTACATCATCTATTGATTCTTTGCCTATTGTTAGTGATGTACATGTTGTGAGAGTGGATACACTAGTTGATCCTATTGATGACCGAATTGAATCTTCTTGTAAGATTGATTTGTGTCCACCTAGTGTTGAATAAACGTATGTCTTGTGAAACTTGTGTTGATCAACTCGTGTGTGAAAATTGCCCACCACTTGAGGTTGTGTATGTTGTAATTAATAAAACTCAAGTGAGTGAAGAATTTGATAATGTTGGTCAAGAAAATAGGAGTGAAATCGAGAGCTATTCTCAGAACAATCTTGTGCTTGAAACCGCTTTGAAACTTGATGTTGATCTTTTAGAGAATGAAGAACTCACGTGTTCCGAATCTGCCCATGGATTAGATCATGCTCTCTTTAGGAATAATGTCTTGTTTGAATATGATATAAACATTCCTAACGAGCCTAGTGGTGAAAAGGATGGTATGACTTACTTTGGAGGCTATATCCTATATACTAACCTACTATGGTGTGACAACACTCCTCCTAAAGATGGAAATCTCTTCTTGAAAGATGAGAGTACTCTTAAGGGTAAGGAATGTGTAGTATTGGAAAGGAATAACCAATTGGGTAATGAATGCTTTGATTTTCTTGAATATTTAAGAAACCCAATAGGCGGTTTTTCCTTGAAAAATGATTGCGGATGTGATCTTTGCTATGACACCCCACCTTTGTTTGATAATTATGAGGATGAATTGCTTGATTATTGTAAAGAGTTAAGCAATAATCTCTTTGATTTTTGTGGTGGTATGTGTATACTTGAGGGATCTTCCATGAGAGGAGAAAGTGTCCATTGCTTGGAAATTATTTCTTCTACTATGTGTGACCTTATTGTTGAGAGTACTTATGGCGATGATGTTGAAACTAGTGGTGAGTACATACATGAAGACACCTTAGTAGAAGTTGACTTAAGTGATACCTTTCTCTACTCTCTAATTTCTTTTGATGATATGTATGCTACTGTAGAGAGTATGCCATGTAGTTTGGGTGAAGCCTATGGGAAATGGAAGTGTTGTCTAGACCCGTGTCTATGGCCACTCTTCCCGTTTGACCCCGGTGCCAAATATAGAACTGATGATATTGGTGCCCCCAACTTGTTGCTTGGTCTACATGACAAGCAAAGTATCACTTTTGGTGAATCCCATAACAAAATCCTTTGTGCATCTTTCATTGAACTCTTAATATTTGATTCAAAGGATCCTTGGTCATATTGCAAATATGTGTAACCTTGGCATGTTGAAATGATTTTTTGTGCTAATCCAAACCCTCATGCCATGAGGATTTTGTATTTGTTTGTCCTCTCTTCGATTTTGCAAGGTTTGGATTCGAGGTCGAATCTTTTTCAAGAAGGGGAGAATGATACAAGTCAAATGGACACCATATCTTTTGATGACTTATTTGGAGGCCAACACCTAAAAGACCAAGAATTGGTCACCCCGAGGGCACAAAAATATGCAAGGAAGGCCCTTTTTGAGCAAGACATAAAGCAATCCCGTATGTGGAAGGTTGCTAGGATGCTTGCCTTGATACTAACCCGAGGACCATAAGCCTTGAAGAATGAACCATCCTCGATTCTGAGAGCATGAAAGAGGCACCATTCTTCAAGTCCAAACACACAAGGCGCCATTTATGAAGATGAAAGCTCGTGAGAGTATGTTGCATTCATCCAAGGGAGTGTACTTGCTAATATGTGAAAAGAGACCTTGAATATACTCTAAGGAAGCCTTGGATACACTCCAAGGAGGCCTTAACTTAGTGGTATTATGGTCTTTTGATACTCCTTTTTTACACTCCAAAGGAGCACCCTTCATTAAGGGTATTTTAGCCTTTGTTTGTAATAAGTATAAATAGACAATTAAGCTTCTATTTTCCTTAGTTTTGAAGAATTGATTGAGTGAAACTAAAATTGTATTTTATTTCCTTAGTGTAGGGCTTGGAAAATCCATCTTAGTGTAGGTCTTGGAAAAGACATTGAAACTAGGGTCATCTTTGAGTGTGGAATCACTCTTGTTGATATTTTGGCAAGAAAGGTTGGGTGCTTGAGGAGTTGATCCCTTTGTGTTCACCTAAGAGTATGGTATTATCCTCCATTGGTATTGTGTGTCTTATTGTTTGGTACACACCTTGGTGCTATTCATTGGTTTAGGTGTATGTCTCACTATCTATCTTTACGTTTAATGCAATCAGTGTGTTCTCTTCTTCATCTACTCTTCTTCTAGTTTCTTATTTTTGCTTCTTCAGTCTTAAATTTCGGTTATTAGGTTAGTTCTTGTATCAGATAGCCATTTTTTTCATGATTAGTTCCCACCCTTAACATGCATTTGTACCATTATTTACTACTCAGCCTAGTCTGAAAGAGTTAAGCTATAACCTACCTCAAAAGTCGAAATACCGCAACCAAGACTATTGCTTCCAAAGCCTTACTCTTCACAAACAGTTTCGAACTCCACTAAGAATATTAAATATGGAATATATGCATTAAAATAAAACCAACGACATCCATATTGACTATTTTTTATTTAGAGTCAAAACAGAATCCCAAATGGGTTTTCAAAAAAATAGAACAAAATCATAACTTTAATTTAAAAATGTGTTTCTCATATTCTTAGGAACCTACAGCTGAAAACCCAAGTCAAATCGAGTAAAAAAAGGGTTTCAATCACACCCACACCCCAGAAATACCATAATGCCACTACGAGGAGGGATAAAACAGTTAAATCACACAAAAACACACATTTCACATATTTCATCAAAATATTGGTCGTTACATCATCTACCGCTAAAAATCTAGTTCTTCCTCGAACTAAAGGCAAAAGAAATACCTGAATCAACAAAGAGCTGGGGATAAGAACTAAGCATATCAAACTCGACCTCCTAAGTAGCCTCATCTACATGTAGATGTCGCCACTAAACCTTAACCATAAGGATGACTTTGGTGCGCAACCGCCTAATATCCATTGCCACTATGGTGACCGGCTCCTCAACAAAAGAAATCTAGCTGAACTGACTACCAACGAATAGCATGAGACTCATCCAAAATGTAATGGCAAAGAATATAAATATGAAAAACTAGATGAACAACTAATAGATCAAGGGGCGAAGCCAACTTATAAGCCACATCACCAACAGTATGAAGAATCTCAAATGGACCAATATACCTGGGGCTAAGCTTGCCCCTCTTTCCAAACCGCATCATACCCTTCATGGCTGAAAATTAAAGGAAAACACGATTCCCAACACCATATCTCAAGGCACGAAGTCTACGATCAACATAGCACTTTTGCCTACTCTGAGCCGTTCTAAGTCTATCCTGAATGACCCAGAATCTATCCAAAGACTCACAAAGCAATTCTCTACCTCGAGGTATCACCTCTGAAACATCAAACCAATCCACTGGTGAGCAATAATGCCTACCATACACTGCCTCAAAAGAAGCCATATCGATACTTGAATGGTAGCTGTTATTATATGCAAACTCTGCTAAAGCCAAAAGTTGCTCCCACTGGCCACTAAAATCCATCACACAAACACAGTGCATATCCTCCAAAACCTGAATAGTCCGCTCTGAATGATTGTCAATCTAGGGTGAAATACAGTATTGAGATCAACCCGAGTACCCAACTAATCCTGAAAAGTCTTCTAAGAGTGAGATGTGAACACAGAACCTCGATCTGAAATAATTGACACTAGCATACCATACAGTCTCATAATCTCACGGATGTAGATATAGGCCAATCTCTCAGCACTAAATAAGACCTGAACCAAAATGAAATGAGTTGACTTGGTCAATTGATCCACGATAACCCACACATTGTCAGAACCACAAGAAGTATGAGGCAACCCAATCACAAAGTCCATGGTGATTCGTTCCCACTTCCACTTGGGAATAGGTAACCTCTGAAGCAACTCACCAGGACTTATATGCTCACCCTTCACCTACTGACAACATAGGTAATGAGCTACAAAATCTGCTATATATCACCTTATACCACCCACCAGTAGTGTTATCTCAAATCACGATACATCTTAGTCACAACTGGATGGAAGGAATATGTAGAACAATGGGCCTCCTCCGAGATCAACCTAATCTAATAAACTACTCTCGGCATACAAACTTGGCCCCCAATCCTCAAAACACCATCCAACATCATCAAACTGATAACCTCGAATTTGTTCTATAAAAAAAGATCTAGCCTTCACAAATGCCAAAACATGCCCAGGTGTCGAAATATCAAGCCTATCCATCTGGTTAGATAAAGACTGAACCTCTAAGGATAAAGGCCTCTCCTGGTTCAAAAGATGTGTCAAGCTACCCATGCTAGTCGACTTCTAGCTCAAGGCATCCGCAACCACATTAGCCTTGCCTAGATGGTAGAGAATAATCGAGTCATAATACTTAAGTAACTCAAGCCAACAACGCTGCCTCATATTAAGATCTCACTGGTGAAGAAGTAATGAAGGCTACAATGATATAAGAAGATCTTACAACAAACTCCATACAAGTAGTGCCTCCACAACTTCAAAGCAATCACAACCACGCAAAACTCTAAATCATGGTAGGGTAATTTCTCTCATAGGGCTCCAACTAAAGAGAAGCATACACTATCATCTTACTCTCCTGCATTAACACAACACCCAATCTAACTCCCGAAGCATAAGAAAACACGGTAAAGCCCATGCCCTTCTTGGGCAAAGATAATAAAGAAGTCAATAAATCCTTAAGCTTTTAAAAGCTCTCCTCACAAACGTCTAATCACTAAAAGGAAATATTCTTATGAGTCAACTTACTCAAAAAAGCTACAATAGCAGAGAAACCCTCAATAAAACATCAATAATACCCGGCCAAACAACAAAACTCTAAATCTCGGTAGGCAATGTAGGTCTAGCCCAATCACAAACCACTGCAATTTAGATGGATTAACCATAATATCTTCCTTAGTCACCATATAACCCAAGAAAAAAATAGACTCCAATCAGAACTTGCACTTAGAGAACTTGACATACAACTTCTCATCCCTCAATCTCTTAAGAACAATCCACAAATGCTCCCCATGCTCAGACTCACTCTGGAAATACACCAAGATATAATCTATAAATACAATAACAAAGGAGTCAAGATAAAGTCGAAATACCTAATTTATCAACTCTATAAATGCGGCCAGGGCATTGGTCAACCCAAAGGACATGACCAAGAACTCATAATGACTATATCAAGTCTGAAAAAATTGTCTTCAGAATATCCAAAGCTCTAATCCTCAACTGGTGATATTCGAACCTTAAATCAATCTTTTAAAACACCGCAACACCTTAAAGTTGATAAAAAATCATCAATGCAAGGAAGAGGATACTTATTCTTATCCGTCACCTTATTCAACTGTCGATAAACAATACACATCCGTATAGACCCATTCTTCTTCTTCACAAATAAGACAGGCGCACCCCAAGGTAAAACACTAGGTCGGATAAATCCCTTATCTAAAAACTCCTGTAACTGATCCTTCTTTTTTTTCTACTCTACTGGGACCATCCTATAATGCGGAATAAAAATAGGCTTGGTGCTCGGCTCAGCATCAATAGTAAAATCAATATCATGATCTAGAGGTATACCAGGCAAATTCATAGAAAACACATCCATAAACTCACGAACAACACAAACTGGAACTAAGGAAGAAGGTGAAAGAACACTAGTATAACGAATATGAGCCAAATAAGCTAAACATACCCTCTCAACTAATCTATGAGCATGACATAAGAGATAACCCTCTTAGGAATCGAATGAAACACACCCTTCTAAGCTATTCTTGGGTTAAATTCATGGTTTTAGCGAAATATTCCAAGACAACATGATTAGGAGACAACCAATTCATACCCAAAATAACGCCAAAGTCAACTATATCTAGCATAATCAAATCTACCCAAGTCTCAGGGCTATAAAAATTCATAACACAATATCGGCACACCCGATCCACCACTAAAAAATCTCTTACAGAGGTAGATACACAAATAGGCATGGCAAGAGTTTCGCTAACAGAATTAAAACCCAAACAAAAATATTCAGACACACAGGAGAAAGTCAATCCAGGATTAAATAATACAGATGTAGGTCTAAAACAAATGGAGATGATACCTACGATCACAGCATCAGAAGCATTTGCCTCAGGTCTGGCTGGTATAGCATAAGACTAACCATGACCCCCAATAGTTTGGGTGGACCCATGACCACCAACTACCTGAGTAGCCCTATGAGCTCCACTACCTCTGCCCCTCGCACCTTTAGTAACACCTCTGTCCCTCATAACCGGAATAAAAAGAGTCCAAACCACTCGATGAGGACAATTTTTGGCCATATGGCCAATCTCATCACATGCATAGTGAAACACCTAGACTTTGAACATGTGAAAGAAATTTTCAATTTGATGTCACTGGGCTGGGTATGACTAGGGGCATGAGGCATACCCTTTAGATATGAGTCGTATCCTCCTTTCCCTTCACTTTCATATCCGAGGCAGTGTGGTAAGGGTTACTTATTGTTCTAGGTATGAGTAACCCCCTCCTAAATTATACCCTAAGTATACGAGTCATACCCAATATGATCGTACAGAGGGAAATCCTAGTTTGAGTGGACTATTTTGGGTACGGGTGGTGTATACGAGTTAGAGGTTAAGTCGTACCCTTTGGATATGACTCAAGGGTATGTAATCGCACCCTTAATAGTGTAGGTGACCTAGGAGAATCCTAGGGTATGATTTGTAAGGTGAGTCGTACCCCTGTACGGGTCTATTTACAGCTTTTAACTAAGGGCCTTGTGGTTATTTCTCATGCCATAAACCCTAAGTCCTTATATTATATATGTGTATAAAGCCTCTTTAAACACAATTTGAGTGGATCAAACTTCCAAAATACTCTCTCAAACTCATCTTTTAAGAATTAAAGGCTAGGGTTTCAAGGGTAATCTTCAAGATGCAAAGTGAAGTCAAGTTTCTTGGTGAATCAAGTTGTCTAAGTCATGTACCTCTTTACCTTGTTAAATAACTCTAAACCCTTGTATTTTTACATTTGGATTAGTAAGTGTACATGGTGATTTTGAAATCAAATGAAAAGGGTTTTGTTGCCTAATGATAAATAATGTTAATTCTTCTTTAGACTTATGTTTATACATGTCATTGATGGTGATTTACATATGTGGGTGCTTGTTGTATGTGGTTTAACATGAGGGTATTGAGTAACCCTAGTCCTTATGATTTCTACCATGAAAATAGCCTTGTTAAAGGTATGCACATAAGGTATTTATGAAAATGTTTAAGTGAATTATCTAGTCACATGTAGTGATGTGTTGAACTAGGGCAATGGCCCAATAAGTATGAATGATTGATAAATGATGTAAAAGTATCATGAGCCGTGTATTGTGGAATGATTACCTTGTTGACTTAATGACTAATCAATGTGAAGATGAACTTGAATTGTGTGTTGAGCTAAAGTATGGTGAGAATATGGTACAGGATTGTTAATGAAATATAAATAGATTATGAGGGTCTTGATGACCACAACTTAAATTACATGATGGATTGAATGAAGGCAATGGCCTATTGAAATGGTTGAGCAATAAACGCTCCCATAAGGACCATGAGGTCCTGTAAATTGTTGAATTAGTTAAATGGTTAAAGTCCTTAAGTATTGTATGGAATGAGTGTTGATGTATAGGCAAAAGGGTTAAAGTCCCAATGTCAACTAATGATAGTTGTGATGGCTTAAGATTGAATTCCCTTGCCTTACTAAATGGCTCGAGGTTGAAATCTCTTACTTATGAAATGGCTCGCGATTAAAGTCCCTTGCCTTATAAAATGGCTTGATGTTGGAGGCCCTTACCCAATGATATTGCTTGAGGTTAATGTCTCTTACATAAAGAGATCTCTTAAGGTTAATGTACCTCTCCAAATAAAATATCTCGCGGTTAGAGTCCCTTGTCTAATGAATGGGAATAAGGTTAAAGTCCCTTGCCTAAATAAATGTGTGTGCGGTTAGAGTCCCTTGTTTGGAATGATTGTATATGTGGTTAAAGTCCTTGGCTGATGAATGTGTGAGCATGGGTAAAGTCCCTAGTTTAATGGTATGTGATTGTAGTTAAAGTCCTATGCCTAAATAGAACTGTCGAATCTAAGTTTGGAAGGTTGGAGTTCTCTATTTCATGTCTAATGAATAAATGTTCAAGAATGTTGTTGAGTCTTGATTTCTTGATTAACATATGATATACCTATATGTAAGGATAAGTGTGTGGATATTATTGAATATGATATACTGACTTCTTGTTGAATAATGATGCTATTTTATCCTTATCCTTGAGTTACTTGCTAGTGCTCCACCGCTAACCATCTTCGGACGCTATGTCCCCATGCTGCATAGGGGCTGGAGCATCATCTTCTCTTCCTACACGGTGATTAGATGATCGAAGCGGTTCGAGCATTGACTACAGAGTGGTGAGCTTTCTTATTTTGGAAGACATTCATTCTTGGTCCCCTAACTTTAGACTTAGTCTCATTTTGACTTGATTTGGCTATTGTCGGGAGCTTATCCCAACATATATATTTCTAAACATCGATTTATATTAAGATAGTGTGGATGACTGTAGACTTGGGTATATTGGTTAGTGTGTTGATCTTTATGAAATGGTTAGACATTATTAAGTTCCGGCTTCTAGTATTGTTTTCGCTATCTTATTATATAGTCGAGATTCACCCGACCCTTATTATTAATGTGATGATTGTGGTGGGTTATCAGGGCGACCTCCAATTCATATGGGCTTGAGGTGCCCATACGACATGGCCCAATTTTGGGGCATGTCACATAGCAACCTCTACGACCAGTCTCAATAAGAGAAGGTACATCTGGGCCTAAACGACCACCCTGAACTATTGAACTAAGAGATCCACCACCTGAACTCTATAATGTCATCTGTACTGGCCTACCCTGATATCCATGAAAACCTCTAAAATCTCTACCATGGGGAGACTAATCTCTAAACTCACCAAAATGGCACACCTTCTTGGCGCCTCCATGAGATACCTGAAGAATAGATCCCTGTGTTTACGCATGGTCCCCTATACTCTGGAATGATGCTCCAAACATAACCATTTGAGAAGTAGCAAACATGAGGCTCAGGGGAGAGTCCCCTAGCACTCCTCCTAGATAGGGCTGATCCATGGGCCCATTCACTCCACCGAGTCCATCTATGACTCGAGGCTTGCCCTTTGGGAGAAGGCATAGCAACTCTGACCTCACGGGACCTAGTCAATACCATCTTCGCTGAAAGAGTGAAACATAACTCAAATAAGGAATAAAATAAGGGAAGTTTTGCTAAAGAAATCCTATAGACTCTCGAAGATAGATTCAGACGTCTACGTAATGATCTTCGCGACTCTATTAGGCATCCCGTTCTTATACTATTGAGACTAATAAAACCTGACTACTCTGATCCAATTTATCACGACCCAAAAATAAAGGTCATGATGACACTTGTCGCGGCATAACTTGACAATTAAGACTATCAGCCAAATTGATACAAAAAGAAAAAAGAAAAGATAGAAATACCCAAGGTAAGGATTCTACAAAGCCAAACGATACAAGTAATCATAACAATGCGGAAAGAACTTATCCAAAATATCAATCATGTCTAAAACCAGGTGTCAATAGTGTAAGAACTAGGCAAAATGGTCTCGTGGACCCTTGTACTTGTCTGAGTTTGTAAAGTAGGGTCCTTTACTTAGACTTTTGTCATCTAACCCCTCAACTCAATAAAACTCAATATTTTAAACCCTATTTTGATGTGTGTAACACAATTGCTTCCACGTCAGCTTCCACATCATTTTTAAATGTTGTATTAAATTTCATGTCATATTTAAAATGCCACTTAAGAAATTAAATATTAAAATAATTTAATTAAATAGAAAACTTTTAAAAATTACAGAAAAAATTTAATTTTATTCTAAATATTTGAAATTCCTCTTCAATCAATTTAAATTTTCAACTTTAAATTCAAATACACAAACACAATAAATTTTTCATTTTTTAATTTTCAATTTTGAATATCTTTGATAAATCACAAAAACCCATTCATTACTCTTCAAACTTGACCTTCAAGCATATGCATGAAGTTTATTAATTTTTCAATATGCACAATCACTCACTTTCGATTCAAATTTAAATTTAAATTCTAAAAAAATGTGAAAAGTTTGAATTGAGAAATTAATTTGCAAGAAAATAAAAAAATAAATCTCAAATAAACGGAAATTAAAGAAAATTTCAAAGAAGAAAAATAGATTGTTCCTTTGGGTTCGGTGGGGCTGGGGGCTAAAGAAAAAAAATAATGGGTAGGGTGGGGGTGACAAAGAAGAAGAAGAAAAATTGGAGGGGATGGGTTTGGGGTGGGGGTGACAAGGAAGAAGAAAGAAAAAAAATTAGAGTGGGGTGGGTTTAGGGGTAGGGGTGACAAAAAAGAAGAAATAAAATAAATTAGAGGGGTGAATGGGGTTTGGAGGTGGGAAAGGATTGAAGGAGGATTGCTGGATGTAGGGGGAAAGAGGGGTGTAGGAAGAGGAAGGGGTGAAAGAGAAAGGGGGTTTGTTTTTTTATAAAAAAAATTAGTATTTTTTAATTTTATTAAATATTTTAAATGTTTTTATAATTCCACGCTCACCAAAAATGCGTGCAAACACGCGCTTCCATATCAGCAACCTAATGTCACATATGAATCAAAAGAGTTTAAAATGTTGAGTTTTATTGAGTTGAGAGGTTTAGATGGTAAAAGTCTAAATAGAGGTGTTCATTTTACAAACTCGGACAAGTAGGAACTTCAAAGGAGTCAAATACAATTGAGGAGTCAAATACATTAGAAAATAACCACAAAGGAATAATATTTGTCTCCAAATACTAATAAAGATATAACTAATACAGAAAGATAGAGGAGAACTCCAGACGTATGAATGTCCAACCACTACCTTGAGTAATCTGAAGGCACCCAAAATCAACCAATCTAAGGCGCACCCGAACCTGAAGCTGCACCGAAAGGGTGAAATAGGAGTGAGTACGGTCCACTTGTCTGGCCGGGCAAAGTAGAAAATAAAGCATACAAAATACACACTAAGGGCACATCACCTGATATAAAAAAAATGTCCTTCAATGGTACCCCCAACACCGCTTGCACTAACAGTTCTAATATATTACATATATTACAATATCACAATAAGTTAGAACACAAGTATGCATTATATCACATATAAGTAAAAAAGGGGAAACATGCATATACAAGATCATCAAATATAAGTAAAAGAAGATAAGAAAATTACACAGATGGCAAGTCAATATGGAAATATAACATAATCTAAATACAATAAAGTAAGTTCAATGTATATGATGATGTACGGGGTCATCGCACAATCCCCGTATACACCTATGGAGGCAAGCCTCATAACTTAGGACTCCTGGGGGCTTGTTAACCCATATACAATCTGCATATCTCATATTTATTTTTCGGCATATTCATCAAAAAGAGTTTTATAAGGTGTTACAATATCTCACCCCGGGCACATCCCTCGAAAAGGTTTTTTAAAAAAGAGTTGTCAGTGTTGCTACGGTGGTACCAATATTTCATGAATGAGTATGATATGAGAATGCAATGCTCACAACCAATCACAATGAGTATTTCCATAACCAACCACATGATATATTTTCATAACCAACCACAATGATATATTTCCATAACCATGTGAGCCAATATCCACTCATTATTTCCGTTTTATCCATGAATTTCCACATGTCTCATATGTCAATAAAGTATGAATATAATAACAATACACCAATGGTACCATATTAAGCATTTAACAACACTACAATTATTCATATGTATTCAAGGCTATCAATATCACATGGAACCCCACACAGTCAGACATATTATGTAATATCTCAATTTCGATGATTACATCACATATAGGCCCCCACACAGGCACAACACATAGATAGCTATTTTTTCATGATTAGTTCCCACCCTTAACATGCATTGTACCATTATTTACTACTCAGATCAGTCTGAAAGAGTAAAGTAATAACCTACCTCAAAAGCGAAAATACTGCAATCAAGGCTTTGAAATTCATGACTATTTTCTACCCTTAACATGCATTTTGTATCATCATTTACTATCCAACCCAGTCTGAAAGAGTAAAGCCATAACCTACCATAAAAATTGAAATACTGCAACCAAGACTTTGCTTCCAAAGCCTTACTCCTCACGAACAGTTTCGAACTCCACTAAAAATCAAATATGAAATCTACATATTAAAACAAAATCAACGACACTCATATTGACTAGTTTTAGTTCAGGATCAAAACGGACCCCCGAAATGAGTTTGTAAAAAAGAGGGGCAAAATCGTGACTTTAATTCAAAATCTGTTTCTCATATTTTTAGGAACCTCTAGCTGAAAATCCAAGTTAAATCGAGTCCAAAATAGGGTTCAAATTAAAGAAAAACTATTTTTAAATTTTACTGGATAAAATCTTTAAAATTCGGGTTAAAATCAAGAATCGGAGTAGTTTTGAAGGTTAAATTGATGAAAAACTAGTTATTATAAGAATTAAATATTATTCAGCTGGAAAATAGTGAAATCAGGATTAAAAATCAAGCCCTAAGACTTTTGGGGTTTTGAGAAATTAATCAAGAAATTACTAAGAAAAAAGGTGATTTCTTACCTTAAATCTGTAAGAGAATCAAGAAATAGATGTTAATCTAGTTTCCCAAGCTCCCACAAATTTCACTATTAAGCTCTCACACTATTTTGGGGTTTAACTCTCAAGAGGCAAGGTGCAAGAATGGACAAAATGGGCCAAAAAAGGGGATTAAAAACTGCTATATATTGTGGAAAAATCTGCTATCGTGTAGATTTTTCAAGTCCAAACGAACTTCGACGGGGTGTCCGAAATTCATTTGGAGTTCGATGAACGCAAACGAACTGTGCAACAACACTAAATTCAATGTTCTAAATGCATTAGCAAAGTCAAATTATTGAAAAAATATTGTTTTCACAAAGTTAACCTCCGAAATCTGAAATCATAATTTTTCAAATCGAGGATCGAAATGAGATTGAAAAGCCGTAAAATCACATAAAATATGTTACCACCCTAAAATTAACATTTCAAAGCTACTGGAGCATTTGGGTTTTTTCATTCAAGGTTGTTTTGATCAAATATGGGTCCCACACTCATGTTTCTAATTATTTCAACTTTCCAACCAACAGGTCAAAATGAGCTCAAGTGCATCAAAACCCAAAACAAAGGTCTACCTAGCCTAAAATCGATGTTACGGAGTTGCTGAAGCATTCTGTTCAGCCATCCATCACAAGGATCAAAAGATATCTACATAAGTAAAAAATAAGGCTCTCGAAGCCATCAAAAATCACAATATCTCATAAATGGTATCAAAATGTATCGAAAACTATGTCAATCACACCTACACACCTGAAAGATATACAAATTTATATGTATGTATCTCTCAGTAGTTTATAATGCTGATTCATCTGGAAAGAGAAGTGATTATGTATCTCATAAGTTATACTGTTAAATGATTATGTATCTCCCACAACTCAACAAAAGGTACAAAATTTGTCATCTATAAATGTGTTAAGAATTAATAAGAGATACATACATATATAGATTGTATCTCATGTATAAATACAATATGTACAGTATAAAGCTTATGTAATAAATTAAGAAATGTATAAATTCAAAATTATTTTTAACTAACAAACGCAGATAACATATAAATTCAAAATTATTTTTAACTAACAAACGCAGATAACAAGAGAGAGAAGCATGATGCATGGTTAACATAATAACATAACATAGTATAATGAATCAAGATATATTGTGTATTATGTAGTCTAATTATGTAAATAGTTAGGAAGAAGAAAATTAATAAAAGATATGCATAATAAATGTATGAGATATAAGATTATGAATAGGTATCCCATACAACATAACAGAAAAGATGTGAAATCATGTAGCTGTATATGTAAAAAAATCAGGACATACATATATATGCAATTTGTATATCAGAAATAATAACAACATGTACATTATCATCGTTAACATACCATACTAAAAAATATAAAGATTAAACATATACCAGACTTAGTTAACTAGAGATAAAAGCATGATGCATATATAACATACTAACATAACAAAAAAAATCAGACACCAAGACATATACTATAGAAAATGTACTTTCATGATGTGACTATTCGAAAATTAAGATATCGGAGATGGTTATACCTCGTCATTCAAGCATTTGTTTGATTGATGTATAAGGTAAAACCAGTTCTCCGACTTTAAAAATGAAACTACAAAATTTAGTTGTCGAAATTCAAGACTTGCACATTTAACTTTATAGTGATCATCCTTGTCTTTCCTAAAATATGAAAATAGTTGTTTTACAATTAATATCTGTCGATTGTAATTTAATTTGAGTTATTAAATGATGAACTTACTTGTTCAGGTGTTGCTTGTGAAGACCTTCATTTATCTAATCCTTAAATACTTTCATCAATTGAGGTAGAGACTCTCAAGAAATGTTATAACTTTCAAAAAGGTATTTTTACACTCATCAGAAATAACTTTTTCCTTTTCTTTTGAACTGGAGCCCAAATGCATCAAAAATGGAGAATGACATATCTTAGATGGTTGTCTATTACGTTGTGCAGGTGTCTTTATATCATCACAAAAGGCATTTTTTAAATTAAGAAATACAGACAGACTTGCGGTATCACTAATAAAAAACTCATTCGGGGTAGTTGGTGGAGCCTTAAAAACTATAAAAGACATATTAGACAGTGAATCTGAAGTAATTTATTTCAAGCGGTTCTAATTCTTCAACAATATTGTCATGCTTTGGCTCAGTAACATCATCTTGAATATTCTTTGGTACAGTTGCACATATTTTAATTCAAATATGGAATAGTAAGAAGTAATGCAAACAGTTGATCAGTTTGTCATATTTTTTATTATGTTAATGAGATTCTTTACTACTATATTACTAAGAATTATCTCACAAACATATAATATGTATCTCCAGAAAAACTAAATATAATGATAGATTTAAATATTTATATTCAGAATTTCAAAAATTACCTTTTCAGTATGTTAACCATAACTGATAGGCGATGATGCTTTTTTAACAGGCTTGATCAGGACAATCTTTGGATTGTCAAATTTACTAAGGCAAGCAACATCACCTAGATCATCTGTAGGTTCAACTCTATGCGGGCTATCTTTTTCAATATTTTTCTACAAATATATATGTGCAGCAAAGTTGGGATATTATAGTCGTTACAAATCGTGTTCTGATTTAAAATATGTTACCTTATTCACATGAACATGTTTCGACTGCAAGGATTTCAGTATCTCTGAGAATTAATTATTTAGAAGAGACTTCAAGTCATTAAATCTAAGATCCAGCTAATAAACAAGTATAGATGATTAGTGAAGTTGCATAAAAATAATAAACTGGTATGACTTAATTAAAGAGGCGCTTACGTATGTCTTTACATATGAATTTATCTCCAACTTTAATGAATTTAAGTCCGCTTTAACGAAGTGCTCCTTACTAGTTGTGCTAGTAGATTCATCAACATCTTTTGTCTTATGTTATTTTTTCGAGGGATGCGGTGATGTTTGCTTAACGTTGAAATCGCGCGGTGGAGCATCTTTTTCAAGATGAAAAATTGCAAAGATGGAGATTTTAAAGTACCTAAAGATTGTTTCTCTTTCTCTACATGACTCTGAGAATGTTCTTTACTGTTTGTGGATTTTCCTACCACAGCAGTTTTTATCTTCTTCGATGGAGGTGCAGAAATTATGTCAGATACATGAATCGCCTTCTTCATCAAATGCTCCAAAGGCGTAGTATTGAAATCATCAAAACTATCTTGTTCTGTGGAGACTGATGGTTCATTAACTTTATAATTTATTTGGATTGGAATACCAGTTGATGAGGATTGCATCGAAGATGAAGCAGGATCATACGACACAATACTCACTAGCAACAAATCAAGCGTTTCCAACTCCTTCACAGTAGGAACGAGGTTTGAATATGAATACTACGCAATAAAATTTTAACCACAAAAAAGAAAAGGATTAAAACTAATATAATTCATCGCAATGTATAAAATACATACAGTCACTATCGTACCTTACTAAACATTTCGGACATAAATTAATTGTATTGTGGCCGGACTACCACAATCTTTCAATTTAAAATTTGAGGTATGTGATTACCTTGCTGGACAACAATGATTTTTTCAACTTTGGAGTAGATTTCGAACATCCACACATTAAGCACATGAGGCATTCTACCCAACCTATACAACTATTTTTCAAAAAAAAAACTCTTATCTAAGTGACGTCATTAACTTAGAGAAAGCAACTTTACCCCAAGGAAATAGTTCATACATGTGATCTTCAACTATCTTAAAATCGGAGAATGAAATAGGAACAACTTTTAATAGTGAAAAAAGGAATGTGTGGATGAAGTATAAAATTTCCATCTAGAGATCATCTTCTCTACTGTCAAAATTTTCTTCGAGAAAACGTTCTACCAATGTTTTTTCATCAACACCATCTATTGATTGGGAAAAATACCTTTATATCAGCCTGTTTGGAGATGAATCGTTATCTAGGAAATCTTCGACATTATCGATACATTTCAAATCAGTGATCAAGGCAAATTCAAGATGAAAAATCTTAGAATGTTGCCTTTAATGAATACATGCATCTCATCTTGATATTTTTACTCAATCTCAAGCATAAGTAGTACTTTGTAATTTTTCTAATGTAGTTGGATAGTGGGATGTTAAAATAACACTAAAAAATTGTGTCATCGAATAAGTCAATTACTTCTTGACCGACAACCTCTTTTATCTCATCTTTAAAGTTTAAATTACTAGAGATTCCAAATCTCAAAGGATGTGGTGGAATATCCTTTATAACATAACTCATTTTTTGAAAAAAAAATCATAGGTTAAAAATAGTTAATTTTGAATTATATACATAATTCAATAAAAAAATTCATAATACTACTCTATAACTATTGCAAGAAATACATAAATCTTAATAAAAGATAAAAGTTTCTAATGAACAATTATATTTTTAACAACTCATACTAGATACATAATATATCGAACAACAAAACATGTATCTTTAACATTTATAATATGTATCTCTCATAAATAGCTGACATACAATGAACTATAACTAAAAGATACATACAAAGAACTACTACACTATAACTCTTGTGTAAAATACATAATCTTAGGAAAGATACTAGTTTCTACTTATCAAAACACTTTTTTAACAACTTATATGAGATATATACTATATAGTCAACAAAAAAAGCATCTCTTACAAAAATAGCATTTCTCTCCAAAATATTAGCTGACAAACACAGAACTAGAATTAAGAGATAAATATAATTTAGCATTTATAGAGACAGAGATACACAAAAAAATAAAAAATATCAGATTAATATCAACAGGTATCTAGGCCTGATAGAACACATGCAATACCTTTGACAATATGTCTCTACTTGTAACTTCAATAATTCGTCTTCTTTTTTTGACGAACTACTTCTCCGAAACTGGTAGATCCTCAATTATTAGAAATATCCACTTCTTTTTTCTTAGCCTTGTTTGTCATTTTATCACACAATTTCTTCATAATAGCCGGATCGTTTTGATGTTTGGACCTATTTTCATGAAAATCATCAAAGTTTTTATCAAATACACCGACACAAAATTAACAATATCTTAATTTTCTTTAAAGTTATATAACTAAGAGATTTTAATACAAAAAGATGGTCCTGTATTGAGATCCATTTAATTAAAGCGATAAAGGTTGTAAATCTAAGCCTTTATTCAACAATGTTAACGAAAAAAACTTAGAAAAATTTATGATGCAAATTAATTTAAGATTTGAATTAATTTATTGAAGTTGATAAGATGATAGTGAAGAAGAAATTGGAGAGAAATAACTCTTTTTAAAATCTGAAGAAATTTCGATAAAAATGGCAAGAAAACTGCACCTTGATAAGCGGCAAAAATGGAGGAAGTAACCGCCCCTTCAATCTTGTAATTTGTATCCAAAAAAATGATGGGGAGGGGGTTAGGATGTATATTTAACTTTTGTTTAAAAAGGTAAAAAGAGGGATTTCTATAATTTTTTAAAATCGAAGGAATTTTTAGTAATTTTGGTATCTTAAGTTGTGTTGTCATGAAATTTTTCCTAAAATATTTTAAGTTTTATAAATTAAAAGCTTGGATATTATTTAATGTTTAGGCACAACTTAAAAAAAGATGGGCTAATGACGAATCTTGGTCTTTCTTGAAATTTTAAAGTTCAGTTTCAAAACTTTAAGATATTATGTACTAAAGTTTAGTTTTGTTAGTTGAATACTTCACGATACTATATGTAAGACCCCACAAAATTCTAAGCTCAACTCAGTCTTTTAAGCTTGCTAAGGGGTCCAAGACTTAGAAAATTCTAGTTAAGTATTCAGACTTATTATTTTGGCCTTCGTAAGTTGACAACTCTATTTCACGACTCTTATGACGTTAAAGTATCGATCTTTAGATTGATTCATGATCAGGAATGTTAGTAGGTGTTCTCAAATGAGTTTCATATTTTTTGTACCTCGTTTGAATCACGTTTAGAAATCCAAAATAGTTCATCGATGCGATCTCGGTGCGGCGCGGCCGCCATCGCGTAGAGTAATATTTTTCTTGGCTTTCAGTGGTAATTTTCAGTGAACCGACATAGCGCATTAGCCATCGCATTGATGCCAATGACGCGGCGCATCGGTCTGCGCATCGACAGTTTAATTTTCAGTAATTAAAAGTCGCATCCTCAGGGGTATTAGGGTCTTTTTCCCACCCTTATTCAACCTAAAACATGAGATTCAGCCTACATTGAAAAAAATATACTTACTTTCTCTCAAATTGCTCAAGAACAAAAATCCTAGGTAATTTAATTTCAAGGTCAAGGCTCAAGATTTCCACCATTTTCTTTAGGAATTTAGCAACCAAGGTATGTCAAGTGTTCATCCAAGGGTTCCTTCCACCCTTGGAGTCCAAGAAACTCTTTTAAATTTCAAGTAGCTTGATTTCATGTTTTCCATGATTTAGATTCAAGTGTATTCATGATTATAATGTTGATTGGATTTCTATTCCATGATTAAGAGCAAGAATTATGTGAAAAAAACCATTACGTATGTTGTATTATATGAATTCATGTTAAAGCCTTGAAATTGTTATGCTCATGTTTTGATTAATACTATGTGCATATACAATGCCTTTCAACTGTTTGATGAGTTGTTCATGAGAATGATATAATGAAATTATATCATGTTAGCATGTATTCAAGTTTTTGTCATGCAAGTGTTTGCTAGAATATGACAATGAAGGAATGATGATCAAGTAGTTGTTTATCATATTTCAAGATTATGCCATGTCTTATAATTTATGCTATTGAGTCCTGGGGGTATATAATACCCGAAAATTTAGCTGATTACCTAGAGATATGGTCAGTCTCAGGATAGTATCAGTCATGTCATGATTAGTAGTACTTTCAGTCAGTTACAGAACTCAGAAAAAAACTCAGTAGACTCAATATCAGTCCACTCTAGTTTAGTATTCAGTTTAGACCTCAGTAAATTCGGCCAGTTAACAAAATTCAGTAGTATTTCATTAGTTAACGGAACTCAGTGAACTCAATTCAGTTCAGTTAGACGGTATAATCAGTAACAGTTCAGTCAAGCCTATTATGAACTAGGAAATAAGTTCAGTGTCTATTCAGATATGAGTAGGATTCAACACCAAGTTAACCCAGGGATGGGGGAATTCTTGCCAGCAGAGGGTTTGACCCTTAGTAGCAATCCCTGCATTACAAAACTACGTAGCCAGCATAGGTTGAGATATCTTCCTACCAGACAAGGGTTGATACATCTCGTATGAGTTTTCAACGAGGGTTGACGAAAGAGCTTTTTATCAGAGAGGGTTAACTCACAGCTTATCTACCCGTGGCACGGTACTAACACCCTTCCAACTGGGGTTACAGGTTGGACCACAATCTATTCAGAAAGGGGCATATCGGTTAGATGATTACCTCCCATAGTATCAGTTTCAGTTCCAGTCTTAGAATAGAACTTAGTTCAGTACGGAACTCAGTATAGTTCCACAGAATTATGATTGTCGGATACAGACCCACAGTTTTCAACTTCACTATATCAGTAAACTCAGATATCAGTAATTCAAAACTTGGTATCCATTGTTATCACGATCTCAATTACAGTATATGTATTCATGCATGTATTTCCATTCAGTTATATTCATGTCATTCAGTCAGTATTGTTTATGTAAATGAACCTATGTATCTCAGCCTACCTTACTTAGCATACCAGTATATTTAAAGTACTGACACATACCTTTCTTTTGTACTATGATGTTTTATATCATAGGTTCATACGTGCGGGCTCCCGATCATACTTAGCAGTTCAAATATTCAGCTGATAGAGTTAGTGGTGAGTCCTCTTAGTTCAAGGACATGATGATTATTTCAATAATTCAGTTTATTTCAGTAGTTCAAAGTTAGTTAGGGACCTGTCCCATCAACTCCATATTTCAGAAAGTTTAGAGGCTTTTTCAGACTAGAGTATTTTCAGACAGATGTATTAGATTTGGTATTTGTTATACCGTATCCAGTTTTATTACAGTATTAAACCTTATGGGATGTTTTTTGCCAAATTTTTGAATACTATAGTATTATTATTTAGTTATTACATTAGGTACCAATCATGGGTTAGCTTGTGGTCCTTCAGGATTATGAGCACCGTGTAGCATCCGGGGTATAGACTCGGAGCGTTACAAAATTGGTATCAAAGCCTAAGGTTCAACAGAGTCCTAGGAAGTCTAAAAGTCACATCTAGTAGAATATTGTGTATGGGCGTGTAGTACGCCACACTTATGGACAGGAGGCTGCTAGGTATTTTAGAAAAAGTTTCCCTTCTTTCAGTATTCATGTCATGCAAGTGAGCATGAGCTCTAGTTAAACTCTCTTTCTAATCCAAATTTCTCTTCCATTTATAGAATATACCTTAAAAGAGGACTAAAGAAAGAGAAATGGAAGACCATCCAGAACCCCAGCCTGTCCAGCCAGATCCTCTGGACGAACACGTCTTCCACGCGGAGTTCAAAGCAGCTTTTACCACCCTAGCTCATTCTGTGGTAGCCCAAAATAAATGCCCAACTGCTATTCTGGCTAATCTAATAGCCAATACTGTTGCTGCTAGGATTTAGGATTTCACCCGAATGAACCCTCCATCTTTTATTGGGTCTAAGTCAGATGAGGACCCTCAGGAGTTTTTTGATCAGGTGTAAAAAGTTACAGATATTATGGGAGTGACAGCTATTAGAAGCACTGAGTTGGTCGCATATCAGTTACAGGATGAGGCAAACTCATGGTTTAAATAGTAAAAGGTAGAAAGGATCGCAGATGCAAGGCCCATAGAATGGGAGGAGTTTGTTGTTACTTTTTCTGGATAGGTTCTTCCCGCTAGAGTTGAGGGAAGCGAAGGTTTTGGAGTTTATAAATTTGAAGTAGGGAATATGACGGTATAAGAGTATTCTCTTAAGTTTACGCAATTAGCCAGATACGCTCCTCATGTAGTAGCAGATAGCAGATCCAAGATGAGTAAGTTTGTATTTGGCATATATAATAGTGTGGTCAAGGAGTGTAGGACCGTAATATTGATTAAAGAGATAGACATATCCAGGCTCGTGGTCTATGCTCAGCAGATAGACGAGGCTAAGAATAAAAAAAAAAGAGAACATCAGTTCTTAGTTCTACTCGAAACCCTCATTTCTAGCTCCATCCTCAGCCAGTGCTCCTGTGCTAAAATTTAGAGACAGCAACAGAGATAGGGTGTCAGGCCCTAAACCCTAGGGTAGTGTTAATAGTGCCCGAATAAATCCCTTTTGTTAGAAGTATGGTAGAAACCACCAGGGTATCTGCAGAGCTAGCGGTAATATGTGTTTTGGATGTGGCAAGCCAGGCCACAGGGTCATATAATGTCCTCAGGTTGGTTCTCAAAGTCAGTATACCGTCCCCCAGCTTAGTCTGGTCGCCCAAATCAGCAAGGTTCACATCCAGTGCCACTAGTGGGCAGCGCCCAAATAGACTCTACGCACTTCAGTCCCAATAGGATCAGGATATTGTTCCTGATGTGGTCACTGGTATGTTACAAGTTTATCATTTACATGTTTATATTTTTCTAGACCCAGGAGCTTCTTTGTCCTTTGTTACTCCTTACATAGCTGTTGACTTTGGAGCCAGTCTAGAAATACTAGCAGAGTCTTTCTCAGTCTCTACCCTAGTGGGTAAATCTATCATATCCCGACGGGTATACAGGAATTGTTCGATTATGGTATCTCAGAAAGTCACTTTAGTAGACTTAGTCAAATTAGAGATGACAGATTTTGATGTCATTCTCGACATGGATTGGCTTCATTCCTACTATGCCTCAGTCGACTACAGAAATAGAATTGTCCAGTTTCAATTTCCAAATTAACTCGTCCTTGAGTGAAGGGGTAGTACTTCAGCACTTAGGGGTCAGCTTGTTTCTTACCTCCGGGCGAGAAAAATAATATCTAAGGGATGTGTCTACCATCTTGTTTGAGTCTAAGACTCTAGTTAGAAACTCCTACTCTTGAATCAGTGTCAGTAGCATGTGAATTCCCAAATGTGTTTCCCCAAGATCTTTTTGGAGTTCCTCCCAAAAAAAAAATCAACTTCGAAATAGACCTTCTTCTAGATACTCAGCCCATTTCTATTCCGCCATAAAGAATGGCTCCAGCAGAACTAAGAGAATTGATAGAACAGTTAAAGAATCTCCTAGATAAGGGATTTATCAAACCCAATGTGTCCCCATGGGGTGCACCAGTTTTATTCGTACGTAAGAAAGATGGTTCTCTTAGAATGTGTATTGATTACCATCAGCTAAATAAAGTCACGATCAAGAACAAGTGTCCACTTCCCAAAATTTAGGACTTGTTTGACCAACTTCAGGGTGCCAGTTACTTCTCCAAGATAGACCTCAAATCGGGCTATCATCAGCTCAGAGTCAGAGAATGTGACATCCCCAAAACAACCTTCAAAACTCGATATGGTCACTTCAAATTCTTAGTCATGTCCTTTGGTCTTACCAATGCCCCTGCAACTTTCATGGACTTGATGAACTGTGTGTTTAAGCAGTACTTGGACATGTTCATCATAGTCTTCATAGATGATATTCTTGTCTATTCTCGTAGAGAGAATGATCATGCAGACCATCTCAAAATAGTATTACAAACTCTCAAAAATCATTAGCTATTTGACAAGTTCAGTAAGTGTGAATTTTGTCTAAATTCAGTAGCCTTCCTTGGCCATATCATTTCCGGTGATGGCATTAGAGTTGATCTCTAAAAGACCAAAGTAGTGAGAAACTAGCCTAGACCCATCTCTCTATCAGATATTAGGAGTTTCTTAGGCTTGGATGGCTATTATCGATGGTTTTTTGAGGGATTTTCATCTATTGCATTCCCTATGTCCATATTGACTCAGAAGAAAGTCAAATTCTAGTGGTCAGATTCTTGTGAAAAGAGTTTTTAGGAGTTGAAGACTCAACTGACTACAGCTCCAGTTTTGACCCTACCAGATGGTTTAGATGAGTTTGTGGTATATTGTGATGCCTCCAGAGTTGACTTGGGGTGTATTTTAATACAGAGAGGTAAGGTCATAGACTACGCCTCTAGATAGCTTAAGCCCCATGAAAAGAACTATCCTACTCATGATCTTGAGTTAGCAGTAGTAGTTTTTGCCTTAATGATTTGGAGGCACTATTTGTATGGGGTGCACATTGATATGTTCACTAACCATAAGAGCCCACAGTATGTATTCTCTTAGAAAGATTTAAACCTTTGTCAGAGAAGGTGGTTTGAGTTATTGAAGGATTACAATATAAGTGTCCTGTATCATCCGGGTAAAGCCAATGTAGAGGCTGATACTCTTAATAGGATGTCTATGGGGAGTGATACTCATGTGGAGGATGGTAAGAAGAAGTTAGCTCAAGAAGTTCATCAGCTTGCACGACTAGGTGTTTGTTTAGTCGATTCATCATAAGGTAGTGTATGGGTGTAGAGTAGTTTTGAATTATTCCTAGTTTCTGAGGTCAAGAAAAAGCAGGATAGGGATCCCAATCTAGTCAAGTTGAAGGAATCAATCAGAGATCAAAAGATAGAGGTTTTCTCCCAAGGGGAGATAGTATATTGCGCTGCCAGCATCGGCTATGTATGCCAGGTGTAGATGATTTGAGGCAGCAAATTCTTGTAGAGACGCATGGTGCGCAGTACTCTATTCATCTAGGGGTGACTAAGATGTACTGTGATTTCTGAAAGATCTATTGGAAGAGTGGGATGAGAGATATTGTAGAGTTTATGGCTAGGTGCTCAACATATTAGCAGGTTAAGATCGAGCACCAAAAACCAAGTGGGTCCATGCATAAGTTCAGTATTCCCACATGGAAATGGGAAGAAGTAAACATAGACTTTATGACGGGTTTGCCTCGTACTCATCACCAGTATGATTCAGTTTGGGTCACTATAGATAGGATGACCAAATCAGCTCATTTCCTACCAGTCTATACCTCTTATTCAAATAAGGATTATGCAAACTATATGTCAGGGAGTTGGTCAGATTACATGGTGTTTCACTGTCCATTATCTTGGATAGAGGTGCCCAGTTCACCTCTCATTTCTAGAAGGCTTTCTAAAAGGGTCTTGGTAACCAAGTTTATCTCAGTATAGTCTTACACCCTCAGACAGATGGTCAAACAGAAAGGACAATTTATACTTTAGAAGATATGTTGCGAGCATGTGTGATAGAATTTAAAGGTAGTTAGGATGACCACTTGCCTTTGATTAAATTTTCATATAACAACAGCTATCATTCCTGCATTAAGATGGCTCCGTTTGAAGCACTTTATGGGAAGATGTGTATATCTACCATCGGTTGGTTTTAAATAGGTGAGGCCGCACTGGAGGTCCTAACTTGGTATTTGATAACTTAGAGAAAGTTCAGCTAATTAGGGAAAGGCTTAAGATAGCTCAGAGCTGACAGAAATCATACGCAGATGTATGCAGAAAGGATCTCGAGTTCGATATTAGTGATTTTGTGTATTTAAAAATCTCTCTTATAAAAAGAGTAAAGAGGTTTGGCAAGAAGGGGAAACTCAGTCCCCGATAAGTCGTTCCTTACCGAATTCTTAGTTGTTTCAGAAAGGTAGCTTACGAGCTTGAGTTGCCTTCAGACTTAGATTCAGTGCATTCAGTGTTCCATGTTTCCTTGCTAAAGAAATACATAGGTGACCCAGCAGTCGTAGTCCCTATAGAGGGCATAGCTATTCAGAACATCCTCTCTTATAAAGAGATCCCAGTCAAAATCCTTGATTATCAGATTCGCAGACTGAGGAATAAAGAAGTCCCTCAAGTCAAAATTCTTTGGCGAAATCAGTCTATTGAGGGAGCTAATTGGGAAGTAGAGGTAGACATGTGGACCAAGTATCCTTACCTCTTCTCCATAAATTCAGACTCAGCCCAAAGTAACAGTTTTCTCATGAATTTAATCAATCTCATATTCAGATATAGCTACCAGCTTGGTATCAATTAACTTTGCATACTCAGTCATGCATTCACAAATCAGTTTAGTCATGTACTCATACATCAGGCATGCATGTTTAGTATATAAACTAAGCTTATCAGTAATCCCAGTCATGCATTCATGGATTATGTTCAGCTATACATGCATGCATCAGATATGCATGTTCAGTATGATATTTTAGTATATCAGAAATTTCAGTCATGAAATCATGCTCCAGTTGTGCATGTCCAGTGTCTAAATCCCGTCTATCAGTTTTACCAGTTTCATCAGTCTCATTCGAGGATGAATATTCCCAAGGGGGAGATATTGTAAGACCCCGTAAATTCCTAAGCTCAACTCAGTCTTTTAAACTTGCAAAGGGGTCCCAGACTTAGAAAATTCTAGCTAAGTATTCAGACTTATTATTATTTTGGCCTTTGTAAGTTGAAAACTCTACTTCACAACTCTTATGACCTTAAAGTATCTATCTTTAGATTGATTTATGATTAGGAATGTCATTAGGTGTTCATGGATGAGTTTCGTATTTTTCGAACCACGTTTGGGTATCCAAAATAGTGCATCGATGCGATCTCAGCACGGTGCAGCGGCCATCACATCGATCAATATTTTCCTTAGCTCCTAGTGGAAATTTCCAGTGAACCGATGTGGATTTGATATGGCACGTTATCCATTGCATCGATCTATGCATTGATAGTCCGGTTTTTAGTAATTAAAAAGTTGCATCCTTGGGGGTATTAGGGTCTTTTTCCCACCCTTATTCTGCCAAAAAACACGAGATTCAGCCTACATTGAGCAAAATATACTTACTTTCTCTCAAATTGCTCAAGAAAAAGAATCTTAGGTCATTAAATTTCAAGTCCAAGGCTCAAGATTTCCACCATTTTCTTCGGGAATTTAGCAACCAAGGTATGTCAAGTGTTCATCCATGGGTTCCTTCCACCCTTGGAGTCCAAGAAACTCTTTTAAATTTCAAGTATCTTGGTTTCATGCTTTCCATGATTTGGATTCAAGTGTAATCATGATTATAATGTTGATTGGATTTCTATTCCATGATTAAGTGTAAGAATTATGTGAAAACAACTATTACATATGTAGTATCATGTGAATTCATGTTAAAGCCTTAAAATTGTGATGCTCATATGTTGATTAGTACTATGTGCATATACAATGCCTTCCAAGTATTTGATGAGTTGTTCATGAGAATTATATAATGAAATTATATCATGTTAGCATGTATTCAAGTTCATGTCATGCAAGTGTTTGCTAGAATGTCTCAATGAAGGAATGATGATCAAGAAGTTGATTATCATGTTTCAAGATTGTGCCATGTCTTATAATTTATGCTATCGAGTCCTGCGTGTATATAACACCCAACAATTTAGTTAATTACCTAGAGTTGTGGTCAGTCTCAGGATAGTATCAGTCATGTCATGATCAGTAGTACTCTCAGTCAGTTACAGAACTCAGGAAAAAACTCAGTAGACTTAGTATCAGTCCACTCCAGTTTAGTATTCAGTTTAGACCTTAGTAAATTCAGCCAGTTAACAAAATTTAGTAGTATTCCGTCAGTCAACGGAACTCAGTGAACTCAGTTCAGTTTAGTTAGACAGTATAATCAATAACAGTTCAGTCAAGCCTAGTATGAACTAGGAAATTAGTTCAGTGTCTATTCAGATAGGAGTAGGATTCAGCACCGAGTTAACCCAGGGATGGGGGTATTCCTGCCAGCAGAGGGTTTGACCCTTAGTAGCAATCCCTACATTACAGAACTACATAGCCAGCGTAGGTTGAGATATCATCCTGCCAGACAATGGTTGATACATCTTGTACGAGTTTTCCTGCCAGTAAGGGTTGACAAAAGAGCTTTCTATTAGAGAGGGTTAAATCATAGCTTGTCTTTATCTGTGGCACGGTACTGACACTCTTCTAACTGGAGTAACAGCCCCCAATCTATACAGAAAGGGGCATGTCAATTAGATTATTACCTCTCACAGTCTCAGTTTTAGTTCTAGTCTCAGAATACAACTCAGTTTAGTACGAAACTCAGTATAGTTCCATAGGATCAAGAATATCAGATACAGTCACTCAGTTCTGTACAAAACTCAGTATAGTTCCACAGGATCAAGATTGTCAGATACATAACCTCATTATCGGCTTCACAATTTCAGTGAACTCGGATACCGTAAATCATTAATTCAAAACTCAGTATCAGTGTTATCACGATCTCAGCTACAGTATACGTATTCATTCATGTATTCTCATTCAGTTATATTCTTATCATTCAGTCAGTATTGTTCATGCATATGAACCCATGCATCTCAGCCTATGTAAGACCCCGCAAAATTCCTAGCTTAATTCAGTCCTTCAAGCTTGTTAAGGGGTCCCAGGCTTAGAAAATTCTAGCTAAGTATTTAGACTTAGTTTATTTTTAGGCCTTTGAAAGTTGGCAATCTCATTTTGTGACCTTAAATTCCTTTAAAAGTCAATATTTTAGTTAATTCTTGATCAGGAAGGTCAATAAGTGTTCCTAGACAAGTTTTGAATTTTTCAAACTTCTTTTGAAGCTCCTTTGGAATCCCAGCTACCAGCGTCAAATTCCAGTGAGTCAGTGCGATCTTGGCGCGATGCATTGGATATCACATCGATGCCATCGAGGCGCTGTGTCGACCTATGCGTCGGCAATCCAGTTTTCCCTAATTAAAAAACCGTATTCTTTGGGGAATTTGGGTCTTTTCCCCCAACTCTCATCCCTCAAAACACAAAATTTAATACCCTAGGAAAAAAATAAACTCATTTTTTCTCAATTTCTCTCAAGAACAAGCCTTAGGATTTTTAAATTTCAAATCAAGAACTCAAGATTCCACCATTAATTTCCATAAATTCTTCAATAAGGTATGTAAAGTGTTCATCCAACGGTCCCTTCCACCTTTGGAGTTCAAGAAACTTCTTTTAAAAACATGAATTATGATTACCATATTTTGGGTTTGAATGTAATCATGTTAATGTTGTGGAATGGGTTCCATGTTGAAATCTTTATGTGCTTCTTGATATTATGATAGCATGTAAGTTGAAATTTGATTTTTTTTATATTGAAACCCTTGAATTATGAAGTCATGATGTATTAGCATTGTTGATCATACCCAAGTATAATGCTACGCCTACCATGTGTTTGATAAAATGGTAAATTGAGACTACGGTTCTTTTGTGATCCTTTGATGGTCTAAATGATGAACTTATGCTATACCCACATGTTCATAATGTCTTCCATGTTAAAGCTATACCTTGTATGTGTTTGATAAAATACCTCATAAGATCGTATTGTGAGTTGTTGACTATTGTCTAGTATTCAAGAATTGTCATGTCTTCTTATTTTTATGCTATCGAGTCCTGAGGATATTTGATACCCAATAATTTAGCTGTGTGCCTAGAGCCAGTGTGAGTTATATAACAGTCACAATCATGTCACAATCAGTAGTACTCTAATTTAGTTACAGAACTCAGGAAAACTCAGTAAACTCATTATCAATCCTGTCCATTTCAGTATTCAGTTCAGTCCTTAGTAAACTCAGTCAGCTAACAGAACTCAGGAAAAATCAGTAACTCATTATCAATCCAGTCCATTTCAGTATTCAATTCAGTCCTTAGTAAACTTAGTCAGATAACAGAACTCAGTAGTATTCCGTCAATTAATGAAACTCATTAAACTCAGCTCAGTTCAGTTAATCAGTACAATTAGTTACAAATCAATCCATTCTAATATGAAATAAGAAATCAATCAGTGTCTATTCAGTTGGGAGTAGGATTCAGCACCAAGTGAAACAAAGGATGGGGACTCACCTGCCAGCAGAGAGTATGATCCTTAGAAAAAGTCCTTGCGTTCCAGAACTACGTAGCTAACGTGGGTTGAGACATCAAAACCTACTATATGAGGGTTGATGAGGTGGCTTAACATGAAATTTAAGGGTCCCACCATTCTTATTTGAGAACTTTCCAGATGAGGGTATCTCTTCAGTGTCTTTACCCGTGGCACGGTACCGATACCCTTCCAACTGAGGTTACAAGTTGGACCCTAAATATATTCAAAAAAGAGGCATATTGGTTAGATGATTACCTCGAACATTCTCAGTCTCAGTCTTCAGCAAAGAACTTAGATAGTTCTACAAATTCCAAGACTGTCAGATACACTCAGTTCAGTATGAAACTCAGCTAGTTCCATCAGAAACAGGACTGTCAGACACAGTCACTCAGCAAATAGCATATTAATTATCAGTTATACCAATTATCAATAATCTATGTTATTAGTAAACTTAGTATTCAGAATCTTTATGACTTCAGTTACAGTTATGTATCCATGCATGTATTCTCATGAAGTCATGTTCATGTTATTCGGTCAGTTATAGTTCATGCATATGAACCCTTGCATTCAGCCTTACCTTACTTTGCGTACCAGTATATTCACGCATACTGATGCATACTTTTCTTTTGCGCCATGGTGTTTTATACCATAGGTTCAGACGTATGGGCCCCTAGAGCATTCTTAGCGGTTCAGACATTCAACCAACAGCAGTAGACTAGTAGTGAGTCCTCACCATCCAAGGATATTCTTTTATTTCATCATCTTATTAGATTAGCATTTTAGTAGATGGAGTTAATTGGGGGATTGTCCTATCAACTCTTTATTCAGACAGTTCAGTTTAGAGGCTTTTCAGACTAAATGTTTAGACAATATTCAGTATTGCAAATTCTAATGTTTTATTAGACTTTATTATTTTCTTTTCATTAGTATTATAGTTTTGAACCTTATGGTATTTCAGCCCATTATTCTACATTATACAGTGTTATTACTCAGTTATTGCAGTAGGTACCAGTCATTAGCTTGTGGTTCTTCAGGATTATGAGTACCATATAGCATCTGGGGTACTAAACTTGGGGCATTACAAACATGGTATCAGAGCCTAAGGTTCAACAATGTCCTAGAAAGTCTGAAAAGATGCATCTAGTAGAGTCTTGTGCATGGGTGTATAGCGCACCACATTTATGTACAGGAAGCTATGAGATGTTATAGGAATAGTTCCCTTATTTCAATATTCAAGTCGTGCAAGTGAGTATGAGCTCCAGTTAAACTCTCTTTCTAATTCTAGTTTCTCATTTGGTTACAGAAAATGCCTCCAAAGAGGACTCAGGGAAGAGGAACAGAGATCAGCCAGCCCCTCAGCCCAACAATCCTAATTCTTTGGGCAAACATGTCTCCCAACCAGAGTTCAAAGAAGTATTCACCACTCTAGCTCATTCTGTGGTAGCCCAGAATAAATGGCCAGCTGCCATTCCATCCAACCGAGTGGCCAATACTATTGCTGCCAGGATTTGGTATTTCACCCGAATAAACCCTCCATCTTTTTCTGGGTCTAAGTCAGATGAGGACCCTCAGGAGTATCTTGATCAGGTATAAAAAGTTACTGATATTATGGGGGTGACTGCTAGTGGGAGTGCTGAGCTAGCTGTATATCAGTTGTAGGATGTGGCTCATACTTGGTTTAAACAGTGGAAAGTAGAGAGGGTCGTAGATGCAGGGCCCATTGAATGGGAGGAGTTTGCCACTGCTTTCTATATAGATTCTTTCCCCTAGAGCTGAGAGAATCTAAGGTGTTAGAGTTTATTAATCTGAAGCAGGGCAATATAATAGTGAAAGAGTATTCTCTCAAGTTTACTCAATTAGCTAGATACGTTCCTCATGTGGTGGCAGATAGCAGATCCCGAATGAGTAAGTTTGTGTCTGGGGTGAATGATAGTGTGGTCAAAAAGTGTAGGACCGCAATGTTGATTAGTTAGATGGACCTTGCTAGGCTGATAATCTATGCTCAGCAGATAGAAGAGTAGAAGAATAAGGAGAGAGAGAAGCAAAACAAGAGAGCTAGAAAAAGTAGTTTCAACTTTGCTCAACCTAAGTCAGAGGGTAGGAATCATCCTCAGTTCTACCCATAATCTTCATTCTAGCTCCATCCTCTGCTAGTGCTTCAGTACCAAAATTCAGAGACGGCAATAGAGATAGGGCGCTAGTCTCTAATTCTCAGGGTAGTGTCAGCAGTGCCCGAACTAATCCTCTTTGTTAGACTAGTAGCAAGAACCATCAGGATATTTTAAGAGTGGGAAGTGATGTCTATTTTGGATATGGCAAGCCAGGCCACATAGTTAGAGATTATCCCCAGTCAGGTTCTCAGGTCAGCAAAACCGTCTTCCAACTCAGTCCTATTACCCGAATCAGTAGGATGCCTCAGCGCCACTAGTCAGGGGCAGACCCACATAGGTTCAAGTGGGTTCATATGAACCCACTTCATCAAAAAATAACACTGTATATACATGGTCGTATAAGTAGTCTTTACAGATGTATAAAGTAAATATAATATTTGAACCCACTACAGACAGCTAAAGTGCTTAGCCTAGGGGTAGTGGGTTCATATCTTAAGTGTTACATTGTGTGTTCGAGCCCCAACAGTGTTACTTTGTTGTTTTCTTTATTTACTGCACCTCTTTTCTTTGTCATTTTTTGTTTTTCTTTATACGTATTTATTTTTTATATATTGAATCCACTTGGTGAAAAGTCTGGGTCCGCCACTACCACCAGTGGGCAACGTCTAAATAGATTCTACGCTCTTCAATCCCGACAGGATCAAGAAAGTTATCCTGACATGGTCACTGGTACGTTACAAGTTTATCACTTATATGTTTATGCTTTGCTAGATCCAGGAGCTTCCTTATCTTTTGTTACTCCTTATATAGCAGTTGATTTCGAAGTCAGTCCCAAAATTCTAGCAGAGCCTTTATCAGTCTCTACCCCAGTGGGTAAATCCATCATAGCCCAATGGGTATACAGGAACTGACCGATTATGGTATCTCAGAAAATAACTTCAGCATATTTAGTCTAATTAAAAATGACTAATTTTGATGTCATTCTCGGCATAGATTGGCTTTATTTCTTCTATGCCTCAGTCGACTACAAAAATAGAATAATACAGTTCCAGTTCCCAAATGAACCCGTCCTAGAGTGCAAGGGTAGTACTTCAGCGTTTAAAGGTCAACTTATTTTTTACCTTCGGGTGAGAAAAATAATATCTAAGGGATGTGTCTATCACTTTGTGCGAGTAAAGGACTCCAGTTCTAAAACCCCTACTCTTGAATCAGTTTCAGTAGCATGTGAATTCCTAGATGTGTTTCCCGAAGATCTTCCCAGAGTTCCTCCCGAAAGAGAAATTGATTTTGGAATTAATCTTCTCCTAAATACTCAGCCCATCTCTATCCCGCCATACAGAATAGCTCCAGTAGAACTCCGAGAATTAAAGGAACAGTTAAAAGATCTCTTAGATAAGAGATTTATTTGACCCAGTGTGTCCCCGTGGGGCGCACCGGCTTTATTCGTGCATAACAAAGACGATTCTCTCAGAATATGCATAGATTACCGTCAGTTAAACAAAGTTACAATCAAGAACAAGTATCCACTCCCCAGAATCGATGAATTGTTTGACCAACTTCAAGGTGCCAGTTATTTCTCTAAGATAGACCTCAGATCAGGCTATCATCAGCTCAGAGTCACAGAAAGTGACATCCCAAAAATAGCTTTCCAAACTCGGTACGATCACTTTAAATTTTTAGTCATATCCTTTGGTCTTACTAATGGCTCAGAATCATTTATGAACTTGATGAACCGTATGTTCAAGCATTACTTGGATATGTTCATCATAGTCTTCATAGATGACATCCTGATTTACTTTCACAGTGAACATAATCATGCAGACCATTTCAGAATAGTATTACAGACTCTCAAAAATCATCAGTTATTTGCCAAATTCAATAAGTGTGAATTTTGGCTAAGTTCAGTAGCATTTCTTGGCTATATTATTTTCGATGATGGCATTAGAGTTGATCCCCAAAAGACCGAGGCAGTGAGAAACTGGCCCAAACCCATCTCTCCATCAGATATTAAAAGTTTCTTGGGTTTGGCTGGTATTTACCACAGGTTTGTTGAGGGATTTTCATCTATTGCATCCCCTATGTCCATATTGACTCAAAATAAAGTCAAATTTCAGTGGTCAGATTTTTGTAAGAAGAATTTTCAGGAGTTGAAGACTCGACTTACCTCAACCCCAGTCTTGGCTTTACCAGATGGTTTAGATAGCTTTGTGGTATACTGTGATGCATCCAGAGTAGGTTTAGGTTATGTCCTTATGCAGCATGGTAAGGTCATAGCCTTTACCTTCAAACAACTTAAGCCTCATGAAAAGAACTATCCTACTCATGATCTTGAGTTAGCATCTGTAGTTTTTGCCTTAAAGATTTGGAGGCACTATTTGTATGGGGTGCACATTGATGTGTTCACTGACTATAAGAGCCTCCAGTATGTGTTCTCTCAGAAAAATCTAAACCTCCATCAGAGAAGGTGGTTGGAGTTATTGAAAGACTATGACATAAGTGTCCTACATCATTCGGGAAAGGCCAATATAGTTGTTGATGCTCTCAGTAGACTGTCTATGGGTAGTGTTGCTCATGTTGAGGATAGTAAGAAGAAGTTAGCCCAGGAAGTACATCAATAAGCCTGACTAGGTGTCCGCTTAGTCAACTCAGCAGAAGGTAGTATATGGGTGTAGAGTAGTTCAGAATCATCTCTAGTTTCTGAGGTAAAGAAGAATCGGGATAGAGATCCCAGTATAGTAAAGTTGAAAGAATCAATCAGATATTAGAAGGTTAAGGTTTTCTCCCAAGGGGGAGGTGGTGTTATGCGTTTTCAGGGTTGTTTGTGTGTGCCAGGTGTTGATGACTTAAGACAGTGAATTCTTGCAGAAGTGCATGATGTGAGCTACTCTATTCATCCAGGGGCTACAAAAATGTACCGTGACTTGTAGGAGAACTATTGGTGGAGTGGGATGAAGAGAGATATTATAGAGTTTGTGGCTAAGTTCTCGACATATCAGCAGGTTAAGATTGACCGTCAGAAACCTAGTGGTTTTATGCAAGAGTTCAGTATTGCTACTTGGAAGGGGGAAAAGTGAATATGGGCTTAGATACGGGTTTGCCTCGTACTCGTCATCAGCATGATTCAGTTTGGGTCATTATAGACAGGATGACCAAATCAGCTTATTTATTTACAGTCCATACCTCTTATTCAGTTGAGGATTATGCCAAATTCTACATTAGAGAGTTGGTCAGATTGCATGGTGTTCCATTGTCAATTATCTCAGATAGAGGTACCCAGTTCACCTTTCATTTCAGGAAACATTCTAAAAGGGTCTTGGTACCCGAGTTCACCTCAGTACAACTTTTCACCCTCAGACAGATAGTCAAGCAAAAAGGATCATACAGACTTTAGAGAATATGTAGTGGGCTTATGTGATAGATTTTAAAGGTAATTGGGATGATCACTTGCCTTTTGATTGAGTTTGCATACAACAACAGCTATCATTCCAGCATTAAGATGGCTCTATTTAAAGTTCTTTATGGGAGAAGGTGTAGATCTTCTATTGGTTGGTTTGAAGTGGGTGAGGCTGCAGTGGTAGGTCCTGACTTGGTATTCAATACCTTAGAAAAAGTTTAGTTGATCAGAGAGAGGCTCAAGATAGCTCAGAGCCGACAAAAATCGTATGCTGATGTACGCAGAAAGGATCTCGAGTTCGAGATTGACGATTATGTGTATTTGAAAATCTCTCCCATGAAGGGAGTGAAGATATTCGTAAACAAGGGAAAGCTCAGTCCTCGATATGTCGGTCCCTTCAAAATTCTCAGTCTCTTTGGCGAAGTAGCTTACGAGCTCGAATTGCCTTAAATTTATCTTTAGTCCATCCAGTATTCCATGTCTCCTTTCTTAAGCAATGCATAGGTGATCCAGCAGCCGTAGTCCCTACAGAGGGCCCAGATATTCAGAACAGCCTCTCTTTTGAAGAGATCCCAATCGGAATCCTTGATTACCAGACTCGCAGACTGAGGAACAAAAAAGTCCCTCTAGTCAAAGTTCTTTGGCGGAATCAGTCCATTAAGGGAGCTACTTGGGAAGCAGAAGTAGATATGCGGACCAAGTATCCTCACCTCTTCTCCACTAATCTAGACTCAACCCAAGGTAATGGCTTTTCTTAAGCTTATTGAGTTTCATGCTCAAATGTCCATTACAAACTTGGTATCATTTACCTTTATATATTCAGTTATATGTTCATGAGTCAGTTCAGTCATGTATTCATGTATCAGATATGCATGATCAGTATAAGATACTCAGCTTATCAATACTCCCAATTATGTATTCATGAACTAGCTCAGTTATGTGCTCATGCATCAGATATGCATGTTCAGTGTGATAATTCAGTATATCACTAATATCAGTCCTATAGCCATATCCCAGATGTTCATGTCTAGTAACTAGATTCAGCCTACTAGAACTTTCAGTTCAGTCAGTCTCATTCGAGGATGAATGTTCCCAATGGGGAGATATTGTAAGACCCCACAAAATTCCTAACTTAATTCAGTCCTTTAAGTTTGTTAAGGGGTCCCAGACTTAGAAAATTCTAACTAAGTATTCAGACTTAGTTTACTTTAGGCCTTCAAAAGTTGGCAATATTATTCCGTGACCTTAAAGTCCTTTAAATGTCTATATTTTAGTTAATTCATGATCAAGAAGGTCAATAGGTGTTCCTGGATAAGTTTCGGATTTGTTGGACTTCATTTGAAGCTCTTTTGGAATCCTAAAATAGTGTACCAATGCGATCTTGGCACGCCGTGTCGCCTATCGCGTTGTTTAATATTTTCTCCAGCTAGCAGCGTCAAATTCCAGTAAGTTAGCGCGATCTTGGCACGATGCATTAGATATCGTATCGGTGCCATCGACGCGCCGTGTCGACCTGCGCGTCGATAATCCATTTTTCACTAATTAAAAGACCGCGTTCTTGGGGATATTTGGGTTTTTTCCCCGACTCTCATCCCCCAAAACACAAAATTTAATACCCTAGGAAGCAAATAAACTCATTCTTTCTCAATTTCTCTCAAGAACAAGCTTTAGGGTTTTTAAATTTCAAATCAAGAACTCAATATTCCGATATTAATTTCCAGAAATTCTTCAACAAGGTATGTAAAGTGTTCATCCAAGGGTCCCTTCCACCCTTGGAGTTCAATAAACTTCTTTCAAAAACATGAACTGTGATTTCGATGTTGTGGGTTTGAATGTAATAATGTTGATGTTGTGGAATGGGTTCCAAGTTGAAATCTTTATGTGCTTCTTGATATTATGATAGCATGTAAGTTGAAATTTGATTCTCTTATATTGAAATACTTGAATTATGAAGCCATGATGTATTAGCATTGTTGATCATACCCAAGTATAAAGCTACGCCTACCATGTATTTGACAAAATGCTAAATTGAGACTATGGTGCTTTTGTGATCTTTTGGTGGTCTAAATGATGAACTTATGCTATACCCACATGTTTACAATGTCTTTCATGTTAAAGCTATACCATGTATGTGTTTGATGAAATGCCTCATAAGATAATATTTTGAGTTGTTGACTATTGTCAAGTATTCAAAAATTGTAATGTCTTATTATTTTCATGATATAGAGTCTTGTGGGTATTTATTACCCGACAATTTAGTTGTGTGCCAAGAGCCAGTGTCAGTTACAGAACAGTCTCAATCCTGTCACGATCAGTAGTACTCTAGTTTAGTTACAAAACTCAGGAAAACTCAGTATCAATCCAGTCCCATTCAGTATTCAGTTCATTCCTCAGTAAACTCAGTCAGATAACAGAACTCAGTAGTATTCCGTCAGTCAATGAAACTTAGTTCAGTTAATCAGTACAATCAGTAACAGATCAGTCTAGCCTAGTATGAACTAGGAAATCAGTCAGTGTCTATTTAGTTGGGAGTAAGATTCGGCACCGAGTGAACCCAAGGATAGAGACTCACCTGGCAGCAGAGGGTGTGATCCTTAGAAGTAGTCCTTGCATTCCAGAATAACGTAGCCAGCGTGGGTTGGGACATCAAAACCTACTAGTTGAGGATTGATGAGGTGGCTTAACCTGATAGTTGAGGGTTCCACCGTTCTCATTTGAGAACCTTCCAGATGAGGGTATCTCTTTAGTGTCTTTACCCGTGGCACGGTACTGACACCCTTCCAACTGGGGTTACAGGTTGGACCCCAAATCTATTCAGAAAATAGACATATTGGTTAGATGATTACCTCACACAGTCTCAGTTTCAGTCTTCAGTAAAGAACTCAGATAGTTCTACAGATTTTAGGATTATCAAATACATCACCTAGCTCAGTACGGAACTCAACTAGTTCCATAAAAAACAGGACTGTCAGACACAGTCACTCAGCAAATAGCATATCAATTATCAGTCATACCAATTTTCAGTAGTCCATGTTATCAGCAAACTCAGTATTCAAAATCCTTATGACTTCAGTTACAGTTACGTATTTATGCATGTATTCTCACGCAGTCATGTTCATGTTATTCAGTCAGTTATAGTTCATGCATATGAACCCTTGCATTCAGCCTTACCTCACTTTGTGTACCAGTACATTCACACGTACTGACGCATACTTTTCTTTTGCGCTATGGTGTTTTATACCATAAGTTCAGACGTATGGGCCCCAGAGCATTCTTAGCGATTCAGACATTTAGCCAACAGCAGTAGACTAGCAGTGAGTACTCATCATTCGAGGATATTCTTTTATTTCATTATCTCATTAGATTCAGCATTTCAGTAGATAGAGTTAGTTAGGGGATTATCCCATCAACTCTTTATTCAGACAATTCAATTTAGAGGTTTTTCAGACTAGATGTTCAGACAGTATTCAGTATTTGAAATTCTGATGTTTTATCAAACTTTATTATTTTCTTTTCATCAGTATTACAGTTTTGAACCTTATGGCATTTCAGCCCATTATTCTGCATTATACAGCGTTATTACTCAGTTATTGCAGCAGGTACCAGCTATGGGTTAGCTTGTGGTTCTTCAGTATTATGAGCACCATGTAGCATCCAGGGTATCAAACTCGGGGCGTTACAGCCTATCTCACTTAGTATACCAGTACATTCAAAGTACTGATGCATACCTTTCTTTTGTGCTATGATGTTTTATATCATAGGTTCAGAAGCGTGGGCTCCCGATCATACTTAGCAGTTCAGATATTCAGCTGACAGAGTTATTGGTGAGTCCTCTTTGTTCGAGGACATGATGATTGTTTCAGTAGTTCAGTTTATTTCAGTAGTTCAGAGTTAGTTGGGGACTTGTTCCATAAACTCCATAATCCAGACAGTTTAGAGGTTTTTTCAGACTAGAGTATTTTCAAACAGATGTATCAGATTTGGTATTTGTTATACCGTATCCAGTTTTATTACAGTATTGAACCTTATGGCATGTTTTCCACCTAATTTTTGCATACTACAGTATTAGTATTCAGTTATTATAACAGCTACCAGACATGGGTTAGCTTATGGTCCTTTGGGATTATGAGCACCGTGTAGCATCCGAGATACAGACTCGAGGCGTTACACTATATGTACTGAAATTTATTTCTTAAGTTAATCAATATTTCAGGATATTATGTCCTGAAATTTAGTTTTTCAGTTCAAAACATCATAACATTAGGTCTTTAGGTTTTCTTTTTTCAATTTAAAACTTTAGGACATCGGGATATTCCTTGTAATTTTAGTTTTTTCAATTCAAAACTTTTGAACATTTTGTCAGTAAGTTTAATTTTTAATTCAAACTTCAGGATTTTCAACTTTAGTATCATGAAGTACAGTTTCTTTAATTTAAACTTTAGACATATTATGTTAGAAATTCAATTTTTTCATCCGAAACTTCAAAACATTATGTTAGAAGTTCAATTTTTTGTTCAAACCTCAAGACATTGGGTTCGGATGTATCTTTAACTTTTGGTGAAAAAGGTAAAAAGAGAAATTTTTGTAATTTTTTTAAACTGAAGGAATTTTTAGTAATATTGATATCTTAAGTTGTGTTATTATGAAATTTTTCCTTGTTTTAAGTTTTATATATTAAAAGCTTGCATATTATTTAATGTTTAGGCCTAACTTAAAAAAGATGGGTTGATTACAGCTCTTCGTCTTTCTTAAAATTTTAAAGTTCAGTTTCAAAACTTTAAGATATTATGTGCTAAAGTTTAATTTTGTAGTTGAATACTTCACGATACTATATGTACTTGAAGTTTAGTTTTTCAGTTCAAAACATCATAACATTGGGTCTATAGGTTTTCTTTTCTCAATTTAAA
Organism: Capsicum annuum; assembly: GCF_002878395.1. Taxonomy (NCBI): domain Eukaryota; kingdom Viridiplantae; phylum Streptophyta; class Magnoliopsida; order Solanales; family Solanaceae; genus Capsicum; species Capsicum annuum. The sequence goes on from NC_061112.1 coordinate 84,950,889, forward strand.
ACTTTACGACATCGTGATGTTCCTTGTAATTTTAGTTTTTCCAATTCAAAACATTTGGACATTGTGTCAGTAAGTTTAATTTTTAATTCAAATTTCAGGATTTTCAACTTTAGTGTCCTGTAGTTCAGTTTCTTCAATTTAAACTTTAGACATATTGTGTTAGAACTCATCCGAAACTTCAAAATATTGTGTTAGAAGTTCAATTTTTTGTTCAAACTTCAAGACATTGTGTTTTGAAGTTCATATTTCAGGCTTGTATATCTCTTTCCTGTTGAGTAATTAAAATCAACAATCTGAATGTAAATGTTCTGTTGTTAGTTGAAATGAAATTGGTACAACTTTCATCATTGAAGGTGTATATGGAAGGAGTTATGTTATTAATTTGTGAATTACTAGTGAAAGAGAATGAGCTCTATAGCAAAGAACATATATTTTGTGTAGTAAAAAAAGAATTAGAGAATGTAGAAGAAGAAGATAAGCAGGCGCTGCTCTTTAAAGTATTGGGTTAAGTTTTAAATAATTTGCAAACCTTGATTATAACTTAAATAGCAGCCCTATGAATGGCTATCCATGTAATTCACCCCGACCAACATGGTTCACAAACTCAAAGGTCCAGTTTTGAGTTGGGCTATTTTACTGGACCGGCCCACTTTGCCAAGAGACTCAAGAGAAAAGATACTGTGTAGCACTTTATAAAACAAATAGCCCAAGTTTGATATTTTTGAAAAAGTGGTCAGTCGGGTATACTATATTCACTTTATAGCCATTTTCTAATGGGGTGAGGATAGAAATGACACTTCAAATTAAATTATTTTCATGAAAATAGTCATGAAATTTAAATTCCACTTTCTATCTATTTCAATTTACTGGTTTGTTCTATACCGTTTCTACACACCTTCTATACATATCTTATACATATAAATATTCTATACAAAAATATACAGTTTTGATACACAATTTATACAATAACTGTAAAAAAAAAAATTTACATGTTTTATACAACAATTATATAATTTTCATACATTTTTTATATATATTTTATACATATACATATTTGATAGAACTATATAATTTCTATACATATATCTTATATAGATACATATTCTATTTAACAATTATAGCATTTTTATATAATTTAATTAGTATTTCTTAACAATAAAAAAAAGCAAAATATTTGACCAGTTAAAAATTTATAACAAAAAAAATTAAAATATTTTTAAAAGGGCCGAATTGACCTAGTTGAATACTGTATTAGTATTGTATATAGACTGTATCAGTATTATATATGGACTACGTAGGCCAAAATGACCAAAATTAGGAAATGACTATAAAGTGGAAATAATATATTCGATTGGCCACTTTTTAAAAAGTTTTCAAACTTGGGCTATTTGTTTTAAAAAGTGCTATAGAGTGTCCTTTTTCCTTTCCTAATTTGAGTCATTTTGGCCCATATAATTTAGATACAATTCATATACAATACTGATATAGTCCATATACAATACTGATACAGTTTTCAACTTGGGTCATTCGTTCCTTTTAAAAATATTTCAGTTTTTTTTATTTTTTGCTATAAATTTTTAACTGAAAAAATATCCTATTTTTTTTATTGCTTAGAAATAATAATTAAATATAATTATATAAAAATGGTATAGTTGTTATATAGAATATGTATCTATATAAGATATATATATATATATATATATATATATATATATAGAGAGAGAGAGAGAGAGAGAGAGAAATTGTATAGTTTTATCAAATATGTATATGCATAAAATATATGTAAAACATATATAGAAAGAGTATAAAAATTATATAATTGTTGTTTAAAATGTGTAAAAAAAATATACATTATTATATAAATTGTGTATCAAAACTGTATAATTTTCGTAAAGAATATTTATATCTATAAGATATGTATAGAAACTGTATAGAAGGTGTGTAGAAATGGTATAGAACAAGCCAACAAATTGAAATGGCTAGAAAGTGGAATTTAAATCTCATAGTCATTTTCGTGAAAATAGTTTAATTTGAAGTGTCATTTCTCTACTTTCCCCAATAACTTAAGCACCAAGGTTCTCTGTGACAATCAGTAGTCAATTTTTGCCAATTAAGGTTGAGTAATTATACTTCAAATCATTTACAAGGCACTTGCATATAATTTGCTATAGTAAGTAGTATTGTTGATTGATAACTTCTACAAATTGTAAGTAGTATGTTTCAATTAATAGGATAAATTATACTAATAATTAGGGTAATATTAATCAAATTCTTCACAATAATATTGTTAATAATATTTATAATAACTTAAATACATTAAAGTTATAAGACCTATCAATTTTGAATTTTCCTTCAGTAGCAAGTCCCCACTATAGCAGTAGATTCATTATTTTTGAAAACTACGAAATTTTAGAGATCAAGGACTATCAAGACTTTGAGGCTCCCAATAATTCAATCCGAGCAATATTCATTGTATTGGTACTATATGATAGATGTGATTCAATAGGTAATGATGGATTTAGAATCATTATTCCCATTGTAGTTCTTCGGTGAAGATCGAACTCATCACGATATCCCAACATATCATGTTTTCATTTCTCAGCTTTGTGCCTTAATTGGAATATAAAAGGATTATGTTATAGACAAATTCATAATTATAAATTAATGTGGAGAATTATTGTATTCAACACTACTCTTTCGTGAAATAATGTGAACATCGTATGATATATACATATGCAGTTGGAATCGGACATTAGCTAGTGTGCTTCTTCTTGGAATAGATAGTATGGTACATAGATGGTTAGAGTCGAAAATAATAATCAGTGTTCTTGTAACCCTAAGATACTGCTATATCAAAATTACACTTTCTTTTTATTGATGTATGAATTTGGTATGAATACACATGAAAATTAATGGCATATCCAAATTTTTGTAACTTCACACATTAAATAAGACATTGGTTTTTGTCACTACACAAACTATGCTTATGTTTAATTGGTTACCGCTGTTTATTGTTAAAGTGGGAGAAGACTTAGTCCCAAAGTGGCACACTTTCCTTTTTACTCCATCATAAACGTAAAATGTCACATTTTCTGCAATTGAAAACAGTTTAATTTTAGAGCTTTTTTTTTTTACCCTTATTGTCTAATGAAATGATTTATAGCTACATGATTGAATATTTAGGACTATTTTAAATCAACTAGCATAGGTACTCGCATGAATATTTTTATAAAAATATTTATTAAAAAATATTATTTAATTCACATTGAAATAATAAAATTAATTAATTTTTATTGACTACACTGATATATTTTAAATTGACCTTGAAATATTTAAAATATGTGTTAATAGTGAAATTATAACTAATCACAATTACAATTATTTCAGATGTTCTGATATGAAAGAAAATAATAGCATTTCTTTAATCATAATTTATTTATCAGATTTTAAAATAATAAAATAGAAAAGATTAAATAATTATTATTATTGTGGTATGTAAATGTAGTATTGTTTCAGAGTCGTCTTTATGCTTAAGAGAAATTTAGAAAGATAAGAAGTTGTGACATAATAATATTCATGCACATACAAATATATTTACATTCATTCTTTATGAAACTGATCTGGTAAATCTCCTTTATATATTTCGAGTCTCTATTGTACTTGTTGATTTCTCAAATATTCATTTGCATTTTTGAAATATTTACGTACATCATATCCGTGGAAATTTCAGATTCCTTAGATGCATCTATGACAAAAAATAAATATAATATAATATTAATAGAAAATAATAATAAAATAATTAAAAAATAAATAAAGCATAAAACATATATTGATAGTTATTCGGAGAATTTTGATGATGAACATCACCTGTAATTTTTTTATCCATGATAGCTACATCTACGATAAAAGATAAATACAATATTAATCATAAATACTAATAAATAATTAAAAAGTTAAATTAAACATACACAACATACCCTGATTGCTATTCAGAGAAATCTGATGAACATTGTCTATAATCTCTTTATCCATGATAAAAATACTCTATAACAAAATATAAATATGGATTCCACATACGTAATTATTGCTAAGAAATGATAGTTCATTCAATCAAATAAAAGACATTTCATAAACATACTAACAAAAACAAATAACTATAGCAACTACGTCAAAAATTTATTCTTTACCTTTCTTTTGAATGTATCTTCATTGAAGATATAAACACATTACAAATGTATCATGCTCATTAAAAAATTATAATATCAACATCAACAATAAGTTTTTAAATCCCTTTGTTATTATATTTTTTCTAAAACAAATTTTAATAGTATTATACATAAATATAGGATAATCGAAGAAGTCCTCCGACCTCATAAACTTATAAATTAAGAATTACGTAAACACAATAAATCAAAATTTATACCAACTTAAATTTAACACCAATTTACACAAAGTATCAAGTGATAAAAGGTAAGTCAAATATCATAAGTACATGATTTCTAACAAAGAGCAAATGAAGAAAAATAACCAATAATAATTGCACATAAAGTACACCAAATAACTGTTGATTGCCTCTAAAATAAATCAACTCCATAATGACTAATATATATATATATATATATAAAATGTGCATATGCATAATTATAATTTTATTATTATTATTATTCTTATTATTATTATTATTATTATTATTATTATTATTATTATACTGTACTACTACTACTAACAACAGTAACACATGTGTAATATTATTATTACTTCTACTATTATTTACGTATAGATTAATATTATTATTATTATGACTATGATATAGTTAGAGTTTATTTAGAACTCGTTAATTATAGTTTTAAGTTAATGAAAATCCTTTTTTTCTCCTAGAAACCTAATATTTAAGAATTTAAATATTTTAAATTTTAAGTCAAATATTTTATTACAATATTATAAGTCTTCTAATTTTTTTATTTTTTTAAAAGACAAATAACCTTTTTAAAAGTAATTATTATTGTTGCTGCTATTATTATTATTATTATTATTATTATTATTATTATTATTATTA
>NC_061112.1:84956044-85032055 GCF_002878395.1 Capsicum annuum
ATATTATTATTTTGATAAAAAAAAATTATCTTTTATTAATATGTAAATGAATTATATTTTGTTGTATTTAATTATGAAATTTCAATTTATATTTAAAATTTTAAAATAATCGCAAGTAAGGATAAATTTTAGATACACACCATAAATATATATTATTTATATTTATCAATTATAATAATAATATATTTATCATTATATTTGATATAGATAAGTTTATGAAATATAAAATTATATTTAAATATATTTTTTAGCATTTGAATTTTAAAGAGATTAGTTTAAAATAGCAAATATCTATTAGAACTCTTTAATTATGGGTTTTTATTTGTATAAATAACATAAATATCAATCTTTTTGGAAGTAATTACACTCTCTCTCCCTATTAATATACATAACATAGCCAACATATACATCGCATTCTGTGTATATGTTGAAATTTTTGTAATATGTCTAGGGAGTTGGGATTTTTTGTAATATTTGAAACATAAATTGTGTATTTATGTAATTTTTAGTTTTTATTTTTAAGATAATGAAAATCTTTATATTAAAAGGATAATGTATTTAAAACTTAAATAATTGATCTTTCAATTCAAAACTTGATATGAGTCCAATTAGAACTCTCTAATGTGATAACTAACTATTTTTAATATGTAATTTTATTTTATAATTAATTTAAAATTTAATAATTTATTGATTTAATTATCTTTTGATAGTTTAACCTTCTTTTTTTTGCACGTTTTTTTTTTAAAGGTTGAATACATATACAGGCCCCTCAACTATTCGACTTTTTCCGTACAGCCACCTCAATTAAATTAGGTACCTATTGAACCCTTTACTCCATCACAAAACGTGTCAATTGAGCACAATTGCTGACATGGGGCTGACATGGCATGGCAAGTGTAACACACTCTCCACTAGGAGAGTGAAAAGCCACAATTTACTGAAATTTCTTTTTTTGTTTAATTTTTGTTTCTCGTTAGTTGAGTAAAATTTCCAACATTGAAATTGAATTTTTGTGAAAAATTCAACACCAAAAATTGATGTTGGTTAGTGAAAATTGATGACGGAATGTGTAAAAATAGAGAAAAATAATTATTTTTTGGTGAAGTGAATGGTGGTTTGAAGTTGGTCCCATCGGCGGCTCACCGAAAAATGGGTGGAGGCCGAAAAATGAGAGTTTTGGTGGTGGTTTAGTGGTATCGGAGGGTGACCGATTTTGTTAGAATGGATTTTTCGACGAAATTTTCGCCGGAAAAATCATGTATGAACACTGCAACAGTGCAACATCAACACAACAACACCACTTGAAAAATTCTTGATGTCATCGCTTAATTTCTCAAACGCAAGAGATCTTTTTCTTGATTGTTGGGTGTTGTTTTAGTGGAAGATGGAGGACTAAAAGTGAATTTTAATGGTGAAAGAATAGAGGAAGAAGAAGACAAAAAAAATAAATTTTTTTTTTATAAAAATAATTTTTATTGTTGCTTACAGTATATGAGTGTGTGTTGAATTGGTACTTTTTTTCTTGATTGTTTTGGTGAAAAAGTGAAGAATTGAAAGTGTGATTTGATGGTGAAAGAGTAGGAGGAAACTGAATCAGTGGCCAACGAAGCCTTAACAATGGTAGATTGTCAATTTCTTCTGATCAGACTTTTCAAGTGTTGTTTAATCCAAATTTTGCTCATATAAATCTATTATTCTGTAATGTTGACATAATGTTTTTGTTGGTTAGAGTTTTCGCAGCAACATGCCAACATTCATATCTCACTAAAAAAAAAACGAGTAGGAGGAAAAAGAAGGTAAGCAAATGAAATATTTAAAAAAAAATATTTTTATTTTTATTTTTTTTCCTTTGATGACATATAATTTTATCATCGGCTATAATTTTCATGTCATGGCAAAGTGGATTTCACACGTCAGATTTAATCTGAAATTGTACGATTTGTGCTCAATTGACATATTTTGTGAAGGAGTAAATAGTTCAATAGGTACATGGTTTAATTGAAGTGCCTATACGCAAAATGTCGAATAGTTGAGGGGCCTGTATATGTATTCTTCCAAAAAAAAAAAAGATTCAATGGTAAAGTCATCATTAACACAAAACTATAATGGCCCAATTTTTTTGCACGTTTCCTTAAAATTATAATTTTTTTTTTTATTATTATTATTATTTCATCTTTAATTTAATATTTAAATATCATATATAACTTAAATTTTAAAAGAGTAGAAGTCTATTTAGAACTCTTCAACTATGAATTTTTATTTTTAACCTAATGATTTTTTTTAAAAAAAATAAAGGATGATGCATTATAATATTCGAATAATTTAAATTTTTTATTACATTATTATTAACTTTGTCCTAAAAACTGCCACATGGCTTCTCAATAGCTTGCCACGTGGCTAATTGTAGTGCTTCGTCCTCTGCTTTGTAATATATATAGAAATACAGATATATACATATAAGATTAACCACAATCAATTTAATATTTTAAAATTTCCTAGTTTTTTTTGAAATTTTTATTTTATATTGAAATGTGTTATTCTAAGTAACATTTAATATTTTAGTTTAAAAATATACTATTAAAATAGGATAACCTCCCACAAAAAGAATCCTAAATGTGCTTTGCAACTAAACGTGTTTATTAGATTTATTTTAATATAAATAATCTGTTTTTTTTTTTTGGATATAAAGAAGAGTAGTTATAGGAGGTTAGTTGAAATATTATTTAGTATACAAAATGTGATAACTTCCCCCATAAAACACCGTGTTTACTAAAAGAACTGATTTTAAAATTTAAAAAAATAATTAAAATAATTTGTAATTTTTTTGCAATATATAAAATATTTTAAAAAATAATTTTTTATCAAAATTTCAATTTTGAAAAAAATCAATATTCATTTAAATCTTTCATTTTTCTAATACTGAGGTTTATAATGGTTATAGTGTAAAAGGTTGTATAAGTTTCAAAATTAAAAAATAGATATAAAAGATTAGCTTTATATTATGAACTCAAACTCATCTATATAATTTTTAAATTTCTCATATGTATAATTTTTAAATTTTATCTTGACATATGAATGATTTATATGTCAATTACTAAACAATTCGATCTTAGTTTCGAATATATATCACTTTGCTATGATTATAAGGAAAGGCAAAACAAATCATATCAATTAAATAGATTATTTTTCAGTTCACATATTTTTTCGGTCATAATTTAATAATGCTCATTTCAAAATCAAATACGTATATTTTTCAAACATATTCTCTTTTTTTGTATAAAGAAAAAATAAAATAATAATTTAAAGAAACTATAACTTTTCACAGTACCCGATTTTACTAAGAAGTAGGGATGGACGTTCGGTATTTCGGTTCGGGTTCGATTTTTTTATTTCAATTTTTTCGATTATGAAATTAGGTGAACGAAAAATCGAACCGAATTAGTTCGGTTCGATTCGATTTATGTAAGTTTCGGTTCGGTTCTATTCGATTTAATAATTTTATTTTTTGGGTTTTAGGCCTGTTTAATAGGCTAAATTATATTTGTAAATCGGAGTAGTTTAACTTTTTTACATTAAAGAAAAATCAATATAAACTTGTAAAGTCTTCTAGGTGACAAATGAGAATAATCACCTTTAATGCAAAATTCAGATGGAGGACTGTATATTAACTTTTGGTTGCAAAAATCAATGCAAAAAGTAACTTTCGATTTCGGTTGATGAATGTATTTGAATTTTGGGGCTTTGGACTGTAGACAATAGTGGGTTATAGCTAAAGTCTAAATAGCTAATGAACTTAGATATTATAAACATTAAATTATATATATATATATATATATATATATATATATATATATATATATAATAATTTTAAAAAGTATATCAAAAATTTCAGTTTAAATCAAAAACCGAATTTCGTCAACCTAACAACCGAAAATCGAATCGAAATATCGCATTTATAAAAAAATAAACCAAAATCAAACCGAAAAATCAAAAAATTGAAACCCAAAAATTGAAATAATTTAGTTCGGTTCGGTAAATAGGTATTTATGTTCATCCCTACTAAGAAGTATCACTATTATTCTTGGTGCTAATATTATTGCGAAAAATATTAAAGAGAAATTTTTGAAATTTAAATTTATGAGTAAAATAAAAAAGTTCTTGAAAAAAATAAGCATCAATAACAAATATACCACATCAAAATCATAAGAAAAATTCGACCACCAACAATTATAATTAGAGAAAAATTGATGAGGATAATTAATATGATTTATCTCTTTCTATTTGTTCTTATCATAATTCAAACAAACAAAATCATAATAGAAAATATTACATACTTGAATTCAAGCTATAAAAATAGATTAGCCTGTAATACCATTCATCTACATATAAAAAGTGAAATTGTTAAAACAAAAAATCTAAAAAATATAGAATATGAAGAATGCAGTAAATAAATTCATGAATAAAGCTAATGATCAACAATAAACAGTAAAACAACAATAAAAAAAGCTTAGCACTAAAGAAATTCATGAATAAAGTTAATGATCAATAATAAATAATAAAACAAAAAAAAAGAAAGTTTAGCATTATAAATAATTATAGAAGTATATATAAGAGAAGTAGAGTACTTTAAACCAAAAAAAAAAAAAGTTAAGTAGTAGTACTTCATTCTAATTCGAATTTCATTTAAATTTAAATCCAAACAATTATCTGATTAAGATATTACTAACAATGAACTGATTAGGATATTGCTTTAGATAAATATAAATTTTAAAAAATAAAGAAGCAAAATCTTATAGTTGCGAATAGAAAAAAGCCTAAAGACAACCACAATTCTTCTACTATAAAAAAGAAATATTCACAACCAAACAACTATTTTTAATTTAAATTTAATAATATTTATCAGTGGATATAACTGGAGATATTTTTAATTTATATCTAAATTCAACCACTACTACTCTACTACATATGCAGTAGTTCTTGTTTATTATTATTATTATTATTATTATTATTATTACTATTATTATTATTATTATATACTGTCACTACTATTATTTAATTAATCATTTATTAATTATTACTATTATTATTTTATTATTATTATTATTATTATTATATACTGTCACTACTATTATTTAATTAATTAATTAATTAATTAATTAATTATTATTATTATTATTATTATTATTATTATTATTATTATTATTATTATTATTATTATTATTATTAGGCACCACTACTACTACTTTTACTGCTAATAATAATAATAATTATTATTATTATTATATTTTTGTATTTTATTTAATATTTACATAAATCATATTTAGACAGGTTTATAATATTTATTTGAATTTTTAAGGAGATAAACATGAAAGAGTAAAAGTTCATTTTAAAACTCTTTAATCATGAGTTATATTTTAAGCTAATGAATTTTTTTTCTTAAATAAAGAATAATATATTTTTAAATTTAAATATTTTTTATCTCTTAAGTCATTATTATTACAACACTATTAAGTTATGTCCTAAAATTTGTCATGCGGATTTTTAATATCTTGTCATTTGGCTTCTTGTCTTACTTTAGTTTTGCTTATATATATATACTAGTTCAGGGTACGTGCGTTGCACGTGTATCAAACATTATTAAGAATAAATGTATATTATAAAATAAATTATTAAAATACAACGTAAACTTTTAAAAATAAAAAGCTGTAGTTAATTAAAGAGGAACATGATGAATCACCGTCACAGAAATAATTAAGGAGCAAAAAATATATTCTCTTATGTATATTTTAGGACTTTTAATTATTGATTCTTCTAATATCTCTTACAATATTTCGCCTTTAACATATATTTTAGTACTACTTAATTTATAAAGTATTTTTTTTAATCATATATTATAGGATTCCTTGAGTTTAAATATTATAAAGGTAGTTAAATAACAATTTGAAGAAAATAGTAAGTGATGATATGTCTATTGTGAAGTCTTTTAGAAAGAAAAAAAGGTCAAAATCATATTTTTAAGGACCTTAGTCTTGGAGGTAAGGCCTTATGTAAGCCCGAATTAGAATAGTAGTACAACAACGACAGAAAAAAAAAAAGAGCAGAAAAACTACCGATTAATAAATTCCAAGAAACATTCAAAAATAGACATCTCATTATATTTGTATAGTTATTTCATCAAAACTCTTCTCATGTATTTTTAAGAGTCCTCTCTCCTAATAAGTAAAACTTTCAATATTTTGTGTACGTCCCTTGCGATATATTTCTTTTTACCGTATATTTTTAAAAGTTCTTAATTTAATTAAGTAATAATTTGAAAAAAATAATAAATAACGATTCGGTCTATTATTTATTATTTTGACTTTATGGATATTTTAGAAATCTATTACTCTTTTTATCTTGTACGTAGATCAATAATACATGATAATTTATACAAAAATTTCATACGAATAGCATTTTATTTAAAAGCTAAAAGGTTGTTCAATTTTATACATATATACTTGAATAAGTACGTCGGATATACTTCATGCTAGTTATTATAAAGTTTATCAATAATTAAAAATTCTTTACCCAGATTATTCATTTATATAAAGTATAAAATTATTTGAAACTTTCACATTTTGTTAACAAAAAATTAAACTCCTAAATCTAGAAGCATGATGAATGTTGTGTGCCTCTCCTCAATCCTCATGCATGTACTTTATATATTTGAACTTATATCATAAAAATTCCAGAGAAATCACTTAAATCGAAAATAAAATCTAATAGTAAATAAATTTTAGTATCTTTTAAGTTTTAAATAACAAATAATATAACCAAACACACAGTGCTATATCAAATACTAAGAATTTTACATTTCTTAAATAAGAATAAATTTAATATTTTTAATTAATTTTAAAACATCATGGAGAAAAGATTCAAAATGAGAGATGGATAACCATTCACCACACATAAATAAATAAGAATTATTAGTTATTGCTATTGATGCAAAAGTTAGCAAAATATTATCAAAATACATATAAAGCAACTCATCTTTAGTAACTCGGGGGTTTGGGCCACAGGTGACAAAAGAGTTTTAAAATGAGGTGTAGGTGACACAAGTTTGAATTATTAGTTGGAGGTGACAATTACTTTATTATGGATTAAGAAAGTTGAGAAAGTTTGAAAATAACTCACAAGTTTTTAAATTTACACTTTGATCCCAATGTTTACCTAAAATAATAGAAAATAGAGGGAAAAGAGGCATCTTTCTCTCTCTTCTCATCCATTGTTGTTTTCTCTCTCTTAGCGATTTTTGTTGTTCATTGTTTCTGTTGCTTTATTCATCATCTTCTGCTTTATTATCATCATCTTCTACTTCATCTTCATCTTCATCTTCTTCTTGTCGACCATTTGTTGTTGTTGTTGTTGTTGGTACAACGCTATTGCTGCGACCTGACCAATTTCTTAGGTCAAATTTTGTTTACTACATCACTTTCCACTTTGGCATTACTTCATAGGTGACTTTGGTAAGTAAAATTATGATTTTTATTCGTATTTGTCATCTGGGTACACTTCTGTTTTTCGAACAATGGATAAAACCCCGATCATGAATCCAGCATAAGTGCCCACAATTTAAACAGATCAATCATCTGATGCATCAGATGAGTAATCTGTTGCATCAGAAGATTTATCTGTTGCATCAGACTATTTATCTGTTGCATCAGATTATTTATCTGTTGCATCAGACGTTATCTGTTGCATCAGATGTATTATCTGTTGCATCAGGATGTTTATCTGTTGCACTAGACTAATTATCTGTTGCAACGAATGATTAATCTGCTTGGAACAACACAAATCAGCCCCTGCCACAAACCCAACAGATAACCAATATGTTTCAACTCTTGCTATTGCTACTGGATTCAAAATTATTCCTTACATCCAATTACCCGTCCCAAATTTTCCAATTCGATTTCTTATTTTACTTGTCTTTTTTATTAATCAAGAAAAGATTAAAAAAATCCATGCTTACCCTTTGCATTAATCACTTTTTCTTCAAATTAAAATGGAAACATCATTTAGTAGGGGGACTATACGCCGACCGACGTTAAAATCTTTCTTCTCTTATGAAATTTTGATTGAATAGCAAACAATGGTTATTTCAAACACGTCCATGTCTACTGTTCTTTTATAATTATAAATTGTGTTTATCATTTATTTTCTTATTATTTATTTACAAAATATTTTTCATATTGAGTAATTGGAAAGTCATGTCTTTTCTTTTTCACCCTCTCAATAACAACAATAATCTTTAATAACCGTCAGGTGCAACATATGATCGATCTGTCGTAGAAGATTAACCTCTGTTGACACAAATTGCTCAGTTTCTACCACCAAACGTCGACATGTTGAGAACAAGGAATAAATAGAATGATTATTAAATACTAAATAAGAATTAAAAACTCAAAGTCGACAACAAAATAAAATGAATGTTCATAGATTTTTGAATCCCTTGGGTAGATCCGATATACAAAAGGAGGAAAATATATGAGCTAAAATAAAAAAATATTACCTAATTATTATTACTACTATTATTATTATTGTCAATCGGACATTTTTCATCCGGCAACCTTGCTCCGAAGTCAGCCAAATCTCTCTGAAGTTCATCAAACTGCCTTTGAAGTTCACACAAGGACTCAATATGAATATTCTTGTACGAATCTGGATAATCCATATTTGTAAGGAGGGACCTATTTATAAATTATTGTATCTGAAAAAGAAAAGAAAATTACTTTAAAATAAATCTAATAGATGGGTAATCTGTTGCAAAATATATTCTTTTTGTTAGATAACTTACAAACAATATACTGGCAATCTTTTGCAACAGATGTATATATCTGTTTGATTTCTACAATATGTTGATCAACTGTCGTAACAAATGTCTCCAATTGTTTGACAATATAAACAGATCTGTCATCTGTTGCAACTAGCTAGTCATTTGTTTATTTAATTTAAGCCATAGATGGTCTAGGAAAAATAAGGTGCGTGCAGATGGATCCACTATCATATGTATGGGAGTTAAGTATGTATTACTGATAAGGTCATCGGGACAACACACACAAAGTATAATATTTTTGTGAATGCAGTTTTTAACCGATTAGGTATTGATCATTCAAACAAGATCGTGCATTGTACCGTTAAGTTTGATAGGATCAAAATTGATAAGGCCGAGGACCTCATGAAGATGGTACAGATACCTTGTTATGAATTACTGAGGAGTGTTGCTCGTGTTTATGCGTGTCAAGTTTTGAGAAGGGGTCAATATTTGTCGTCACTGCAGAGAACCAATAGCGATTGAACTTAACTTTAAACGTGCATTGGACCCTTAAAGGGCCCTCGAAGCCTCGCACTGCATCAAAAAAGAATGGAAAACCAACAGAAATTTCCCTGGCCAAAATTCATATGGTTGGGTTGCTCGCTCGGGGTGATGATTATATGCCAGAAGGTGTGGTAGGAGAATGTCTTCGAGGGAAAATGGGTGGTTGATAGAAGACTATGTCATCTGAGAACTAATTAAAGAAGATACATAAGGTAGAAAGTAACTTCTAACTAATCCGGCCGATGGAATTATCTTAACAGATGCAAAGTATGAATCAAGTGCAAATATGAAAGTGTATCCGACAGTGTAATTTTGTCTGTTGTCTCTCTGAAAGAAAAATAATGCAGATGGACACTTTGCTAGGGAGCTGCGTGGTCGAGATTATCACGTAGGTAGAAAATAGAAGAAGACCAACAAAGCAGTCTCACGGGCATCGAGGGTTGAAATAATGTTTAGCAAGTCTAGAAAACTTACGCCAACAACAACTGCAATTAAAATAAAGAAACTAAGCGAAGGCAATAATTTTTGAATTTTAAATTTTAACCCATGCCTTCTTATTTGTGTTTTCGATCAGGTCCACTATCGTTGACCTGATCAGAACCATAAATGAGATTGAAGGCAAATAGAGTATCATCACTTCCTTAGCAATATGGATTAATTGATTATGTTTTCTTGCCTTAGCATGCTTTCAACATTCCTTGGAGAAGATCAAATGCTTGCTATAGTATGTGAATCTCGATAATTTTCAATTTTGCCTCTAGCTTGCTGATTCTGTATGCAAGCTGGTCGTTGCCATCTTCGAAGTCGGTAAGGAATTCCTCATCTCTTGTGAGCTCGATCAGGAACAAGACCTTTAAAGTTATGGCATTCTAGAATACCTTCAAAAGACTTTCTTCAGAAGCCTTAAAGGATACATGGAGGGTCGTTGTGTTTGTTTTAGGTCAAAATGTGTTATGCACGTTGAAGATGTGGTCCCAATAGTTGAACAACATACTTTTATCGAGCATTGATCCATGCATCTTGCTCAACCAATTTGATAAATTAGTAAGCATGGAGTTACGTAGCATATGATCTAAATCGGGTCTACCAAGCCTATCAAACGTTACGTAACTCTGAGCTCATTACCCTATCAAAAAAATATACCCGAGTTAGTGGACAAATCAAACAAGCTCAATCTGTCAGCCTTTTTGCTGATCACTCTTCTCCAATATAGATGACAAGATATCTGCTATGCAAAAGTCTACACCGTCGCCAGATATGCTTGCTTGGGAGCAATTAATCTGAAGATATTTGTTGATTGCTCCCAGGTAAGTATGTCTGGCGACGGTGTAGACTTTTGCATAGAAGATATCTTGTCATCTATATTAGAGAAGACCGATCAGCAGAAATGCTGAGATATTGAGCTCGTTCGATTTTTGCACTAACTCGATCATATTATTTTGATAGGGCAATGAGCTTGGAGTTACATAACATTTGATAGGCTTGTTAGAGCCGGTTTAGATCACACGCTATGTAACTTTATGCTTACTAACTTATCAAATTGGTTGAGCAAGATACATTGAGCAACGCTCAATAAAAGTGTGTTGTTCAACTATTGGGACCACATCTTCAACGTGCATCAACACATTTTGACCTAAAACAAACACAGTGACCCTCCATGTATCCTTTAAGGCTTCTGAAGGGCTTCTAGAATGCCACAACTTTGAAGGTAGTGTTCTTAATCGAGCTCACCAGAGATGAGGAACTCCTTACAAACTTCGAAGACGTCAAAGACCAGCTTGAATATAGAATCAGCAAGCTGGAGGCAAGCTTAAAAATTATGGGAATTCATATACTATAGCAAGCATCTAATCTTCTCCAAGGCATGTTGAAAGCATGCTAAGGCAAGAAAACATAATCAATTATAACCATATTTCTAAGAAAGCAATGATACTCAATTTTCCTTCCAATCTCGTTTGTGGTTCCAATCAGGTCAACGACAGTGGACCTGATCGAAAACACAAATAGAAGGCATAGGATGAAATTTAAAATATAAAAATTGCCGCCTTCGCTTAGATTCCTTATTTTAACTACAGTTGCTGTTGGCGTAAGTTTTCTAGACTTATTGTACAATATTTCAACCCACGATGCCCGTGAGGCTGCTTTGTTGGTCTTCTCCTATTTTCTACTGAGGTGATAATTCTGACCACACAGCTCTCTAGCAAAGTGTCCATCTGGATTATTTTTCTTTCTGAGAGACAACAGACAAAATTATATTAATGGATACACTTTCAGATTTGCACTAGATTCGGATTTCGCATCTGTTAAGACAATTTCATCGGCCAGATCCTCTAGAAGTTACTTTCTACCCTATGTCTCTTCTTCAATTAGCTCTCAGATGATATAGTCTTCTATTAACCACCCATTTTCCCTCGAAGGCATTCTCCTACCGCACCTTCTTGCGTATAATCATTACCTTGAGTAACCCAACCATATAAATTTAGGCTAGGGCAATAACTATATTGGTTTTCCATTCTTGTTAGATGCAGTGCTAATCTTCGAAGTCCCTCTAAAGGTCTAATGCACCCTAAAAGTTAGTCCAATCGCTATTGAATCTCTTTATAATGACACCAAAACTAGATCCTTTCACAATGCTTGAAAAATAAACATGAGCAACAACCGACATTAAATCTTAATAGAGTATCAGAACATATCAGTTATCTATTACAACAGATATCAATATCTGTTTAAAAATCCCAACAGCTCAGTCAGCTGTGACAATAGATGAAAATATCCATTTGATAATTAATTAAATTAGATATGTCATCTGTTACAACAAATATAAATATTTGTTTGAAAATTTCGAACAACTCAGTTATCTGTCACATTAGATACAAATGACTATTTGATAATTAAATCAGATATGTCATCTGTTGCAACATATATGAATATCTGTTTGAAAATTTTTAACAGCTCAGTTGTTTGTTGCAACAGATTTTATTATAATTGATTTAGGTAGAACCAGGGATGAATAAATGAGCTCGTAGGGTCAACTACAAATCCAATTGAGTCTTTGCAATTGTATGGCGTTGGTATTGCGTTCATCACAACCTGAGTCATTGATTGATCACTCTAAGTTAAAATGAGTTTTGGTCAACTCAATGTTAGTATAGTGATAGTACCTAAGTTGATTTAGGTGGAACTAGGGATGAATGAATAAGCTTGCAGGGTCAACTACAAATCCAATTGAGTTTTTGTAATTGCATGGCGTTGGTATTGCGTTCATCCTGACCTGAGTCATCGATCGATCACTCTGAGTTGAAATGAGTTTTCATCAACTCAATTTTAGGATAGTGATAGTCTAGGTGGGACTAGGGATGAATCAATGAGCTCGCAGGGTCAACTACAAATTCAATCGAGTCCAATTGCATGGCATTGGTATTATATTCATCCCAACCCGAGTCATTAATCGATCACTCTGAGTTGAAATGAGTTCTCGTCAACTCAATGTTAGGATAATGATAGTACCTAAGTTGATTTAGGTGGAACTAGGAATGAATGAATGAGCTCACAGGGTCAACTACAAATCAAATCGAGTATTTATAATTGCATGGCATTGGTATTGCATTTATCCCGACCCGAGTCATCGATCGATCACTTTGAGTTGAAATGAGTTCTCATCAACTCAATGTTAGGATAGTGATAGTATAGGTGGGACTAGGGATGAATCAATGAGCTTGCAGGGTCAACTATAAATCCAATCGAGTCTTTGCAATTGCATGGCATTAGTATTGTGTTCATCCCAACCCGAGTCTTTGATCGATCACTCTGAGTTGAAATGAGTTCTCATCAACTCAATGTTTTAAAAACTATATCTTTTAAAAAAAATTAAAATTAATTAAGATCAATTCGGACCAAATTAGCAATTTTAAAATTTGTCATTCTTTTCCAAAATTACAAATCAACCCATACAAATCATCCATTTGCGTGAAAAACTTTTCATTTCAAATCTTAAGTTCTCGTTATTCTCTCTCTCTCTCTCTCGGGATCTTCTCTCCCTCTCAACAATACAAACAATAACTACTAACAAATTGCTCAACCCTTCAAAATAGGTCGATTTTTTCCCATTTACGACTACATATAGTTGTTTTTCGACTTCATTTACGCTTGTATCTGTCATTTTCTCTGTCTTTATAGGTAACAGCATTCGAGAAGAGTTCTACATTTGTTCTTTATTCTAAAAAATAGGGCTTTTTAGTTAATGATGAAAAAGAAGACTTTTAGTTGTATTATCTTTGAGAATGGGTTAACAATTTTGAGTTTTGATGCTAAAAAAGTAGAAAGCATGCGAGAAAACCCTAGTTTTTCTTTCAGTATTTTGTTGACTATCGTGGTATTGTTGGATGGTGTTTGTAGTATTGTTGGTGGCTGTAGTTAGTGGTGTTGGTATTTGTATTTTTTGGCGGTGGTGTCGGTAGTCTTGGTATTGGTATTGGTGGCATTGATGGTGGTCTTGGTGGCATTGGTAGTGGCATTGGTTGTGATGGTGGTGGTCTATCTGTTGCAATGGGTGGAAGATCTGTTGGGAGATATTAATTAGGTCTTCAAACAGATTACCCATCTCTTCCAACTGATGGGTTATCCGTTGGAGTATTTTCTTGTAATATGGCGTAGGATAATTTATTGAAATTTGTCCATCTGCTGTAACAGGTGGAATATCTATTGGGAGATATTAAATAGGTCTTCAAACGGATTTGTCTTCCTCATCTGTTCCAACTGATGGGTTGTTCGTTGGAGTATTTTTTTTTGTTATGTGGCATAGAATAATTTATTGAAATTTGTCTCACCTTTTTTAAAAATATTATACAAACATCAAATGCAATGTATTTTTTGTTTTTCTATTGTTTGTAGTTAAAAGATGTCTCCCAAAATAAAAGAAACTGAAAGTGGAGAAAGTGGATCAACTTCTGATCGCCAAACAAAAAAGACTAGAGTATAGATAGATTCGAAACAACTTCCAGAACAATCTCAGTTAAGGAAAAATGAAGCCGAGGAAAGTGATAACTCCTCCTCACTAATAGGGCGTGAAATAATATTGAAATTCCAGCATGATTCTGTCAAAACCATTAGTATTGACAAGTTTCAAGTTGCGATGCTGATGAATAGCCCTAAAGCAATATTTGGTGATCTTGTACTTAAATGTCTGTTAGGGAAACCTTTTGACGAACTTAAGAGTATTATGAAGAAGGAAAACATAGGTGAACTTTTTAAGAAAAGCTGCTTTGCACACTTTCTTGAGTTGTCTGGGGGCCGCCCTCTCTGTTTCCCAATGATCATTGTATATGGACATGGCCTTCTCAAGCGCAGGATCAAGTATGCAGGGATGATGGAGGTCCGAAGGAGGGCGAAAAAAATATGGATGAAGTCTGGATCAATTACTGTGGCATGCCGTTTTGTTTTGGATTGAAAGAGTTTGCCATAGTGATGGGCTCGAGATGTGATCGTCCAGAAGAACCTCCCATCAAGAAAACACCCCACAAAGGGTCCAACAAATGCAAGGTGAAAAAAGATAGGTTGTTGGGCATTGTTGGACCTAACTACAAAGTGGAGGATTTTATGGAGGATCTCAAGAATAAAGACATACCAAAGCACTACAGGGAGAAATTGTACTTAGTTTGGTTTGTCCATTCCGTTTTATTGGCAAGAGACGTCAGGAATGTCATAGAACATGATTTGTTGGTGCTTGTTGATGATTTTGGAAAATTCAATGATTATCCCTGGAGATACAAAAGATACTACTTGACTGTCAAATATTTACTGAAAAAGCTAAAGCTAAAGACGACCACATTATACGGCTTTTCTTGGGCTTTCATGGTAAAATTGATCACTAGTTTTGCTCATTCATTAATTTATATTGAATATACTTATGACTTTTTTTTATTGCTTCCTGTTTACAATTTTTAGGGTTGGGCATTTGAAGTCATTCCTCCCTTCCAAAAGCATTTCAAGGATTACCCGGATAAGGTTTCTCATCCAAGGATCCTTAGGTGGTTGGCTGCAGCAGAGAGAAGCAAAAAATATTAATGAGGCTGATCTCTTTAACCCTCTGAATGATGCAGTACGTCTTTTTTCAACTAAAATAATTTACATCGAAGAAAGATATTGAAATAGATATTCTATCTGTTGTGACAGATGGGTCATCTGTTGCAACAAATTATCCGTCAACTACAACTGGTGCAACAGATAGGTAATCTGTTGTGAAATACGATCTATATTTCACAACAGCTTAACCATATGTTGCTCTGGTCTCTGAACCCTACTCAACAGATTACCCATCTACTACAAATTATGCAACAGATGGGTAATCCGATGCTACATATTATCAATCTG
Organism: Capsicum annuum; assembly: GCF_002878395.1. NCBI lineage: Eukaryota > Viridiplantae > Streptophyta > Magnoliopsida > Solanales > Solanaceae > Capsicum > Capsicum annuum. Next base: position 84,971,769 of record NC_061112.1, read on the forward strand.
TTTCAACATACAGATTAACTGTTGTGGTAGCTAGATTGTATGTTGCATAAGTTGGTTGTGTTAACATAACCCGAGCCCCATGTAACCCAACTGACTGCAAATTATTATTATATGATTTAAATTCCTCCTGTCTTTTTTATAGGTTGTGCATCCTTGGATCACGCCTACCATTGATGAGCTGGGGATGACTTCTTTTCTTACTCTGGGTCTTATTGATACAAAAGAAGACCGAACGGTCGAGTTAATAAAGAAGGAATTAGAAAAAGCAACATCCATAAGAAGAGCATTTAGGCAAGGTCAGCCTAATGTTGAAGCTCTTCACGACCAACCTCAAACTGTAACATATCCGAGTGATTATTTTGGGGGTATTGCTGGTGGAGTTGTTTGTGATGGTGGCAGCCATCCTGCTGCTGCTTCTACTGCCAGTCGTGATTATGAGCATATTGGTGTTTAGCAAAAAATAAATATGTTTGAAAATATCCCTTGCACAGGTCCTCCCTCTCACCCCTACACCGGTCTCTTTAACCCTTACAGTGTTCCCTCTCACCCCTTATCACCCTTATGTTCTCATTGCAAATGCAAAGTGTACAAGGATAAAGAGGATAAACTCCTTAAAAATATAGAGGCTATTGCTGAAGTTGTTAAGGAGTTAAAATCCAGGAGAGGTGTCATAACATCTAACAAGGTGAGAGGGCCATACACTCCTACAATAGAGGTTAGGAGGAAGAGAAGAAAAATTAGACAAATTCTCTCCGTTCTGAAATCAGCAAAAATTGCAACTTCCCCCGCTCCAATAGTTGTTGAAGTTCTGGGGCAGTCAAAAAAGGTGGACATATTCGCGATACTTGGCAAGGAGAAGAAGAAGGAACTAGAACAATTTATCAAAATGAAGGTTCAAAAAGAATACACTATGTATTCATTTGCCGCCAAAGACTTCTCGAATATGACAAATATGTGCGTGTGGTACGAGGACAAGGTAAGTTTACTTTTGCTAACCTAGCCTTCCAATCTACTCCATGAAGAAGAATCTACACAGCAGATGTGTAATCTATTGCAAAAACTTGGTATTCTGTTGCAACATAATACACATCTGTTGCATAAGTTGCGTTGGCTGGGTAATCTGTGAACTGATTCAGAGAACTCTCTGCATCAGATTCTTTCCATTGTGTTTTTATTCTTTACAATTACTAACCTATTTAAAAATTGTCTTCTTATACCACACTATGTTGATGAAATTCTCTGCCTCATCAGGGATAGGCAATTAGCATACCCGGATACTTATGATGCTACCGATAGGATAATGGACCTCAACTTCTACAATAATTTCAAGGATAGGTATGCTAAACTCTATAAGATAGCATATTCCGGTGGCCTGGGATTTGATCAATTAGTTTCTACATTCCAATGCGATGAAGAAGCGATTAAATATCTTAGAGAGAAGAGGTCATATCCATACGACAACAGATGGACCAAGGCAAAGAGAATCCTTGCAGTTATGAATGTGGATATCACACATTTTCTCACTATTGAGATACTACTATACGAGGGAACTATTAAGGTTTATGACTGCAACTTACCTGTCTTCATGGAGAAGACGTTTTTAACCTATATGCAGCCACTCTTGAAGTTATTTCCCAAGTTTTTGACGCAGAGTAAGATGATAGATTATTTGCCGGCTGAAGTCTTGGCGAAGGAATCATGGGATTTTGAAGGTTAAAATAAGAACATCCAGCTCCCAAAAAATACAACCGGTGCAACGTATGGGCCGTACTCTCTTACATATATCGAGTGTTTGCTGACCGACACACAAATGACCGATGTGTGCGACACCTTTGTGGGAAAGATGCAATGGGTCTGAGCATATGGGGTACTAACTAAATGGTTGGAGCCCATGTATAAAAAAGAACATGTACAAAGACAGAGATGAACACGATAATAAATTTTTATTTCAAGCCAATTCACTTTACATGTAGTGGCAATAATTTTTATGTCTGGCCAAGATGAATATTTATAATGCAACAGGTTTTATATCTGTCGTAATAGATATAGTACCTGTTGTGACAGAATGATTATCTGTTGGAATAGGTTGGTCATCTGTTGGGTTATATAGATGTTCCCAGTCTATCTGTCGCAATAGATATACGATCTGTTGTAACATATAATCTATCTATTGTAACTGATCGGTAATCTGTTGGAGTAAATAAAAAAAGTAGGAAGACCTGTTATATAATTTCTAGAAGATGACCTACGTGTTGCATCTCATGTTGCAATATATGTCTAAATCTATCTAATAAGATATGTTGTCTGTTACAGCAAATATATTATCTGTTGCGATATTTGAATCTAGTACTCCATTTCAATTAACATGTTCAAAACTAAGGATTAATTATATTCATAGAAAGAATAAAATAAATCGAAGCCTTCGAAAATTACATGAAAAAACTCAACAAATAAATGAAATGTAAAAAAAATCATTATGGGTATAAACATCAACTCTACAAATAAATCAACAAGTTAAAACAAGGAGGGTAGGTTGTTACATTGACGGACTCAAGCTATAAAGATCTAATTAATTTGGACAAGTTGTTCTTCAGTCGGTGCTATGGAATTCGGCTTTGGTCGTCGTGGATCTTTAACCTCGGTTGCGTACGGCTTCTGAGCTTTCGCTTCTCCGTATTTCCATAAAAGAGCAGCATATCTTTTGCGGAGTAATCCGACATCAAGTCCATTATTTGGTACTTGTAATTCATCGCTCAAATACTCGGCATAGGTGGCAACAAAAGGACCGTAATCCCTGTGTTATAAAAAACAGATAATTCGTATCTTATAGTTCATGCAAGCGTTGTGAAAATTGTGAAATGAAACTAAATCATGACATTTAAACTTACAGGTTACCAATGGTTTATTGAGAAATTCCGTCAATATATTGTACATCAAATGGATTAGTCATTTTATTCTGGTATGCTTCAATCGTCGACCAATCAGTATGAACCTTTTGGTCTAAAAAGCCACTCATATCAAGGTAAGTAGGAAATATTTTGGCCATCTTTTGTATCTCAGACGATAGCCCAAAACGTCTCATTCGTGACATCGAGTTATAAATTCGGATGCGCCTCTCTTTTAGAACGACAACAGCCAACACCCAATATATTTCATCACCACAATTGATTGGGATGTACACTTCATTGATCAAATATCAAATTAAGCCAGCCGAAATGCTAAAACCTTTGATGATGTTGATTAAGCATTCCTCATTTTGGGAAACTTTCAGCTGCTGTTGACAATACCTATTGTAGGCATTATTGATGTAAACTTTGTACAAACAATTATCTATTGTGTATCTGTATTATTCTTGTGTTTGCAACTTGACCTTCTTTCGGAGATAGTAAAAAATGACATCGATGTGCTGTACATATTATCAAACATTTTGAATTAGTGACAAAAAAATCAATATGCAGATGCAATTAAATAAAATATTAATTAATAGTAATATGTATGGCATTTAAACCTCATCATTCCAGCAAGTTTGGGGTTGTGACATCAAATAGAACCAATTCTTCATTCCGGGATGTGCAACAACAAAATCGAACATATCAAAACAAAAACTCAATTTGTTCACTTTATAGCGCTCGTCATTTTGTTTTCTACATGTTGATTTATATGTGTTAATATCAAGTTCTTACAACAAGAATTGTATAAACCAGTATCTATAAAATTGATTTATGTACCTACCGGCATGATGCTTTAACAGCCCATCGATAATCTATTCTGAATAGTCGTTGATCAACTGTGTTAGTTTTTTTAGAGCCTCATCAGAGATGTTGAACCCTTCAAATGGGTAATTCTTCCGTTCTCCCAAACTGACAGGCTCCATTTTTTCTTCATCTTTGGAAGCAGTTGATGGATTATCAACTGTGATATCATGCTCGTCGGCAGTAGTTGTGACATCCATCTAGAAAGCCAAAATTATCAATGCTAAGTAGAGATATACAATAGATTTTCCATCTATTACTACAGATGAGTCTTATGTTGAATCAGCTGGATTATCTGTTGGGACAAATTTGGACAGGTAAATTAGAGCAGTATGATAATTTCGAACGGATAACCCATCTGTTGCAATATAAGACTCATCTGCTGAAACAGATAACGAATCTGATGCAACAAGTTAGATAATAATTGAAACAGATATATATCTGTGCAATAATTTTCAGCAAATGTATCATCTGTAGAAATAGATATATGCCTGTTTGTTTTTTAATACAGATGATGTACATTTTCCTTCTTCAGCTCATGTTGCTCTCCTGTGGCCCTTGCACACTGAACATCGGTGCAAGAAAAAGACAGAGGCGTTGCAATCTTGATTTTTTATGATTGATGATGCCTTGGAAGTGTCTTTCCTTCTCCTCTTAGCCGCCTTGATCTCTAGTGGAGTGTCTGGATATGAAATTCTCATTGATGGAATAACACCCCTCTTAGATATCATTTCCTTTACAGAAGAAGTCAGTGCATTAATAGTATTAATCACTCCATCGTGTTTCGCCTTGCAGTCTTGACATTTGCATGAAGAACACTCGCTAGATGCAGTAAAATCTGGAGAAAAATTTGTACAACCATTATGATCATAATCATAATGGCTTGTTGTTTCAAAAATTGTAAGAGGAGCATCATTAGCCCCACCCTCCAAAATTATTTTTCTTGTGATGGTTGTTGCTCTAAAAAATTCTATTTTTATTCCATCAACGGCCTTAGGGTCCGATAAAGTTTGCACAGATCATAAATTAAGGAAAAATGGCATCTTCAACTCTCGGTTGGTCAGAACAAGCCATGAATGGACTATCTAAAATAAATTGGTACATATATTAAGAATGATGATGAAATTATTTAATCATTAATTAAAACAACAACTTGATTAGGATTGGAATTACTGCTTCCTTGGGGGAATTGAAAAGATCAAGAAATTTTACATTTTTATCGGTTTTGGCCGACAACCATCTCAGAATTCTTGGACAGGAAACTTCTTCCTGGTAGTTCACTTGTTGTCTCAAATAAGGAATGACTTCAAATGCCCAAGCCTATAACATAATGCCAATAAATTAAAAGCATTATTGAATAAAAAATGATTAATCATACCATAATAAAAGAAATATTTACCATGAAGGCCCATAGAAAACCATATAAGTTAACTGTTTTTGGTGTTAACGGAGTTAACAAATATTCGACAGTCATTTTGAAGCTTTCATAACCCTAAGGATAGCTGTTAAATACCTTAAGATCCTCGAAGAGATTTATTAAACCGAGGCTTATGTTGTTGTTAACATCTCTCGCCCAAATAACATTATGTACAAACCAAACCAAGCACAATGATTGTTTGTGCTTCTTTGAAAGTCCTTTACCTTTCAACGCTTCTATCAGATTTTTATTTTTGAAGCTTGGTCCAACAATGGACACCAGGTCATCACGATTACTCGATTTGCCTTTTCCTTTTTGGGTGTGCGGGGTACTTTTTTTTGGGTCAGAGTAGGTATAACTTGAGAAGGAAAAGGAGGATAACATTTTAGTTCGGTAACTATGGCAAACTCCTTCCAACCAAAACAAACAGGCATGTCACAATAATTTATCCACACCTCATCCATCTTATCTTTGTTTTCATACATAAACCTGCGCTTGAGAAGATCATATACCATTTTCATCTGGAAATGAGCATTATTGTCCTCCGGCAAATCAAGATATTGCCCAAAGCAGATTTCCCTAAAATAAGAATCCAATTTTTATTCTCGAAGTATTTTTTTGAAGGTGTCGAAAGATTTTCCCATAACTGACTTAACCGCGAGATCACCCGTTAAATCTGTGGCACCATCGCACTGCATTCTCACAGGATAATGATCAATGCTGAAGGTTTTGACCAACTCTTTAGTAAAAGGGCTATTAGCATTTGGATCATATCTTTTGCAAGATTCCTCCTCCCCGTGTTCATTATCTTCTGCTCCTGATTGAGATAACGCTTATAAAGCAAGTTTATAGAGTGGTGGATGTAGCTGAGCTGTTGTACTTGTTCTTTTACTTGGACTTAATTTAATTTTTTTTCTTTTGGGAGCCATGTTATCTTAAATTAACAGGAACATAACATAGATTATAATTAATTAATGCATAACAGTAATATAATAGTTCCAACAGATAACTAATCTGTTGCACCAGGTATGTTATCTGTTACAACATATAACTGACCTGTTGCAACGGTGAGTAATCCGTGGGAACCATAAAAAAGCACTAATCTGTTGCACCTAGTATTTTATCTGATGTAACATATAACCGACACATTGCAACAGATGAGTAATCCATTGAAAATCATAAAAATAGATCACTAATCTGTTGCACCAAGTATTTTATCTGTTGTAACATATAACTGACCTATTGAAAATGAATGAGTAAACCGTTGGAAAGAATAAAAATGGATCACTAATCTGTTGCACCAGGTATGTTATCTGTTGCAATATATATCCGACCTGTTGCAACGGATGAGTAAACTATTGGTAAGAATAAAAACTGTTGCAAAATGAAGAGTAAATCATTGGAAAGAATAAAAACAGATCATGCATCAGTTATCTGTTGGATCAATATTATTTAGATTTCTTCCAAACAGAAGAGTCGTCTATCGCAACAGATGAATGATCTATTAGATTGTTCACCTGTTGCATCAGATTTTCATAGTTGCATCGAATTATCATCTGTTGCATCAGATTTGCATTTGTTACATCATATGTTTCATCTGTTGCAATACCATTTTTACCAAGACAAACAACAAATCAACCAAGCAACACCAACACATCACACACACACACACACTAAAAACATCAACTATGACAAAAAATCACCAACAAATTCAAATCAACAGTACGATAAAGGGTTTTATTCACACATACATGCTAGAAATTAGGGTTTTATTCAGTCCACATTTCAATACTAGAAGAGTAGTTGACTCAACTTCCTCTTCATAATTTTTTACCTGTGAAAAAGGAAATGGTACGACAAAGAACTCGAAGTTGTTGTCACTAGAGAAGTCTTCACGTCGATTGATGGTTGAAAGTCGAAAAGGAACTCGCCCGACTATTTATCGTCGGAGGTTGAAGGGAAAAATTTGCAGAACTGTTGGTTGGAAGAGAGTTGAGAGAAGCTGGAGAGAGAGAGAGAGTGGTCGATTTGGATTGAAGAGGGGTGTGGGTTGGGTTGATTTGTATTTTTGAAAAAATTAGAAAGTTTGAAAAAATTCACAACACCAAAAAGGACCTGTAGTGAAAATTAATTAACGACAATAACTCAATTGCCGCTAAATATATTTTTTTAGAAGCAATTTCTAGTGACAAATACATTTTAGAACTCTTTCTAAAAATTGAGCTTAGGAGAGCTTAACCATGATTTGAAATTCTAGTGACAATTATGTTTTAGCACTCTTTATAAAATTTTGTCTATATAAAGAAAAATAATAATTAAAATTATATATATTTATGTAAAGAAATATTAAAAATAAAATTTTATAATATAATTTCGTGCTCACTCTCTCAAAGACAGTGAAATGCACTCACTTTATCACCTCAGTATTTGGGGAGTAAATAATTTCATTTTAAAAATTTTCAGAGGTTAATAGGACCCCCGTGAAAATCGAGTGTGTAGTTGAAATTTCGAATAAAGGTTGGCGTGTTTTAGGCAATTTTCTCACTTACAAATAATTGAGAACGTGACAAAAGTAGTCAAGGACGCCTAATTCGTATATATAATGACCCTAAATTAAATCATTACTTAATTTCAAATTTTTAAAAAGAAGAAAAATACCTTTTGAATAATTTTATTTCAAGCAAGTTTGATTTTGACATACAACTTACATGTGAATTTATATACATAATATAAAGGAGTCTCCTTATGTATAAGACTAAGCTAAATAGATATTGTCAAAGGCATCAATAAAATAATATCTCTAAATGTTGTAGTTAGATAGAAACACACCCATGTCTAAACCATGCAAAGCGACAGTAACTAACAGTTTAAAACGATTTAGTTTTTTTAAAAAAAATTAACAGGAAAAAAAAGTACAATCCAATAAGCAAATATACGATGAAAAAGCTAAATTAACTGTGCATATTCAATATTTGAATACCAAAGATTCTAAATCACTTAAGGTCATTGACATGCATGTTTGCCATGAACATAAGAGAATTAACAGGTATAGTAGTCATCCGTTAGAATATGTTCGAGTGTGAAAAAGGATAACTTTAATGAAGCACGGTATAGGTTAATTGTACTTTTACCATGTAACTTTCTCTTATCATATATTTTAGAATTTCTTAATTTTTAAATTATATTTTTTCTTTTAGGACTACTTATTTATTAAATCTCAATTTCTAAACTTCTAATATTTGACCAAAATTATTTTTCTATTGCACATTTTTCTCATACTATTAAATATTTCTTCACATATCAAAGTGTTTTAAAAAGTACTCAACACGTTATAATCTTTTGAGTTTATATCCAAAGAAGTGCACATACACGCATTGTGCGTGTGTCTTCTCTCAATAATTAATTTTTTAAAAAAATAATCATATAATATTAGTTTTGAAATTGAGTTTATTATATTCTAATGTATGCAATGGCTGATAACTAAAGTAATATCCTTATTATCGAATGCTGCGAAATAATATAAAGCCCATAAATAATGTACACTTAGTAATATATATTGTGGCTATATCTACAAAGTAACTGCTATCTTCTAGCTAGTAATCCATAGAAAGAAGGTCAATATATTACATCTAGTCATGATAATACATCACAATATTTTCATTATTCATCTAATGCATCATTTGGATGGATCCAAATTAAATATATTTCTAGCTAGCCCTACCTAATTGATCATATATAATTGTCATTTAACAATTATTTTTAATTTCCTCTTTGCTTTCTCGCAATGCATTTTAGTATTTGAGTCTTCACATCTTGCAAAGTGTTAAATAAGTAATTTTGTTACATTATTACAACATACTGCTTTTAATTTGTCACTTTTTCAATAATGCCTTCAACCTTCAATTTACTTTCATTTTTTTTTGTCAATCAATGTACTGTAAGGTTTCTTCATTGATTTTGTTTCTTAGCATTCTTTTCTTTCTATTAATCATACACCGCATATTCAAGCACTATGTATGCCATTGTACACGAGTGCTCGTGTGTGTCATCACCTCGGAGTTAACTTTGTTTAGTTAAAATTCGCAATTTTGGATAAAATTTTGGGATAATACCCACGTAAATATCTGAACTTTGACCAAATTTTCAATGGAGCATACTGAACTTTGTGGGGGTTCAATTACCTCCCTAGACTTTTTTTTTTATATTTTAATGGCATATACCGGTCAACTTTTACACATACTCAGTCAACCCATAGCGGTGGATACAAGCGCCCGTTTAAATAATAATTATCCCATTTAATCTTTATTTTAACTCCTACTTATCCACAAATGTAATAAAAATTAAATTAATTAATAAACAAAAATGGACTTTTCCTCTTCTTTGCACTTCTCTATACTCAACAAATACCTCACCTTTTCAATCATCTCTTTCACTCTTACCTTTTCAATCATCTCTTTCACTCTTAATCCTCATTTCTCACTTACACTATTCTTTTAAAAAAATTACTTGCAAGATCAACGTTAACAACTGTTCGGGTGTTCCTCGGGGTGTGATTTCGTATTGGGGGCTGTGAGAGTCTTGGTGTTAAACAAGTCTTGAAGGTTAGCTTTTCTAAACTTAAAAATTGAAACTTTATGATAATTTCTTTAGGGTTATTATTCAACAAGTCTGTAGTTTCATAATTTCTCAAATTTAGGGTTTTTTGCTATTCTAAATTATTCTTATTTTCATCTAAATTGACTCTTCCTGTGTGACTAATTACTGTATGTTTGAATACTTAAATTTTTGTTAATTGTAACTCGTTGTGAATGTGACTAAATTTCAGGAATGGGTGATTTTACACATATAACCCTGAGATATTTTCATGGTGGTGTTTTGAATAGTAAAGGTAAAAAACCAGACTATGGAGGTGGTGAAGTCACAAATATTTTTGATGTGGATGTGGATAAATTATCTTATTTTGAGCTAACTAGCTTTTTAAAAGAGTTAGGGTACGCTACAACATGGTGCACGTTTTATCTAAGGCCACCTAAAAAGGACTTTCTGTTATCTTTTCAATGTGATGAGGATATTTTTGAACTTTCACAATCCTTTAAAAATGGGAATATTGTTGAGGTGTACGTTTGTCACATGATTGATCAACTTGATCAAGTTGATGGTCCCATTGGTTTGCTGGAATACACTACTACCAATGAGGAATCTTTTGTTGTTTTTAATAAAGAAGGTGACAAGGGGGTCCATGAAGGGGATAGGGTTGTTGAAAAGGGGGTTGAGGGTGGTTATTTTAATGAAGCACCAACTACTGCAGCATATGTTGAGCTTGAAAATGGGGCTGCACCTAGTGAGGCCTCATCTGCTAGTTTTGTTATAGCTGGTGGTGAGGCTGCAGTTGGTGTTGAAGCTGCATCTACTGCTGAGGCTGCACCTGGTGAGGCCTCATCTGCTGGTGTTTTTGCAGCTGGTGGTGAGGCTGCAGCTGATGGTGAAGTTGCAGCTACTTCTGAGGCTGCAAATACTGATGATAGTGGTAAGCTTATTTTTCAAAGTTTCTACATTTGTTTTTATGCATGCAAAAAAGCTATTTTGGATGGTTGTAGAAGATGTATTGGTTTAGATGGGTGTTTCCTGAAGGGAGTAACCAAAGAACAGTTGTTGGTTGTTGTGGCTAAAGATGGCAATAATCAAATATGCCTATTGCTTGGGCTGTAGTACAGTATGAGAATAAGAAAACTTGGACATGGTTTGTGAAATTGTTGATAGAGGATTTGGGATTCACAGATGGCAGAGATTACACAATCATTTCAGATATGCAAAAGGTACATTTTTATCTTCATTTAGTTATGTGTAATGAATATTATATGTAGTTATGAATATGTAATTTGTTATGATCTGATTTTCAGGGTCTTAGAGAAACATTGATGGAGCTTTTACTAGAGGTGGAGCATAGGATGTGTGCAAGACACATCCTTGCCAATTGGGGGAAAAAAATGAAGAGGTCTCAAAGAAGAAACCAATTCTGGAAATGTGCAAGAAGCACCTTTGAAGCTGAAATAAAGAAAAATCTGAACCAATTGGCCATGCTAGGTGGTGAAGATATTGTCCCAGATTTACTTCATTACAAGGTACAAAGTTGGTGTAAAATGTACTTTAGAACTGACACCAAGTGTGATAGCATAGATAATAACATGGCTGAGAATTTTAATGCTTGGATCTTAGGACCAAGTCATAGAACAATTATTACTATGCTAGAAGAGATAAGGGTGAAGGTAATGACTAGACTAGGTGAATTCCCAAACTTTCCAGAAACATGGGTGACTGAAATATCTCCAATGGCTTTGAGAGTGTTAGAAAAAAACACTGAGAAGTTAATGACATGTAATATTGACTTCAATGGAGAGAGAGGTTTTGAAATATCAGGTGGACCATATATACATAGTGTGGATTTGAGGGATAACACATGCAGCTGTAAATCTTGGATGCTCAAGGGAATACCATATCCACATGGGATTGCAGTCATACTCTACAAGAAATTGGACCCAATTGATTTTGGAGACTTATCTCAAGACTTACTGTCACTACATTCAACCAGTGACCAACATGAACATGTGGCCAGAGTCAACAAATCCTCATGTGGAGCCTCCAGTTGTCGTTTCTATGCTTGGAAGGCCAAAGAAGAAAAGGAATAGACAATTTTATGAGACCAAAAAGTGTGGAAAGATGTCAAGAAAAGGGGCTTACATAACTTGTAGCATCTGTCATGGACAAAATCACAACAAAAGAGGTTGTCCTTTCAAGGTTTGTAACTTTAAATGACTTCTATTATTTATTTGTAGTTTAATTATTTTTGAATATGTGACTGCTTCAACTATTTTTGTAGGATTCTGTTGGATCAAGTATTCTTAATGTTGGACCAAGTGATGTACCAAGTACTTTAAGACCTAGGGGGAGGCCAAGAAACACTCTTCCTACTACTACTGATGCACCCCCTAGACCTAGGGGAAGGCCAATAAAAACAAGTGATAATTCTGATGCACCTCCTAGACCTAGGGAAAGGCTTAGAAAGACAACACCTGCTGCACCAGTTGGACAAGCTGCACCGGCTACAAATGTTGAACATGTTGCAGCAGCTACAAGAGGAAGGAGAAGGGGTGTTGAACATGTTGGACATGTTGCAGCAGCTACAAGAGGAAGGGGAAGGGGTATTGAATATGCTGCAGCAACTGCGAGAGGAAGGGGAAAGAGTGTTGAACATATTGTAGTAGCTGCAAGAGGAAGGGAAAGGAGTGTTGAACATACTGCAGCAGCTGCAAGACAAAGGGAAAGGGGTGTTAAACATGTTGAACATATTGCAGCAGCTACAAGAAGAAGGGAAAGGGGTATTGAACATGCTACAGCAGCTACAAGAGAAAGGGTAAGGGGTGTTGAACATGCTGCAGCAACTGCAGTAGCTGGAAAAGGCAGAAGACGGCCAAGAAAAACACCTCTTGGTGACATAGGAGTGGCAAGGAGGACACCTTTGCATGAGTGGTTTGAAAATCAAACCAGTTATGCTCCATCAAATCCACCTGCTTCACCTGTTTATGCTCCACCAAATCCATTTGCTTCACCTATTCATACTCCACCAAATCCACATACTTCAACTGGTAAAAGGCCAAAGACAATCGGGATGGGTGTTTTGATTGCTGAAAATGGTTTCACAACATATAATGTAAGTGCTAATTGATTTAATTTAAGTTTAATTTGTCTTTAGATGTTTATATGTGTATAATTTTCTTTCTTTCTTTGTCCGCAGTCCGGGTTGCCAAGCAGTAGGATACTACATACTGGTTCTGCACATCCTATAAGATCTGCTGATATTACTGGGGACCTTGGTTACAAACCAAAAACAGGAGTAAGGTGGAGAGAAAAAAAAGCAATGACTGGAAACCAGCTTGAAGGGATGAGAGATGAGATGAGAATAAACAAAAGACAGAAAATGGCTTCATTATAATTCAAGCAACAATGAAAGTAGTTTAAAAAGGTTGATAGTTTTTTACACTAAAACTGATGTTGTATTGTAAATTGGGGTAGGTTATTTTGACAAGATCATTTTTTGTGAAGGTTCTATGATGCACTTGAATGTTGCATCTCAGACATTTGTGCAGTAATTTTATAGTATATATTGCACTTGAAAGTTCAAGTTGCATCTCTAACAGTTATGCACTAATTTTATTCTACTGTATTGAATATTGGGATCTATAAATTTGTATATATCCTTTGTGGTTGTATTCTTTATTTTCTATCAATTTTGAAATAATGAATTTCGCTCAACAAAATGAGCAAAATAGACAGGTATAATGAATTTAGTTCAACAAAATGAACAAAACATACAAGTACTCAAAACCAACAATCAATTTGAAATAAGAGATTTCATTCAACAAAATCAACTTCAACCACCATACAAGAAACACTGTCATAAGAGAATCAAGTTCAAACTACCATACCATACAAGAAACACTACCAACGATAAATTCATAATACAATACTACACAAAATACTTTAACCGGCTATTTTGAACCATATAGCAATACACATTATGAAGATACACACCATGAAAATACTACTAAAGCTCTCTATCTTCTTCACTTCAATCGTCTTCTGTGGTGTATTTTTTACCTCATCTTTCATTTTAACAAATGATCTACATTGTTCTTCTATTTGAGTGAATGCAGATTCAACTTCCATCTCCATTATTTCCCTATCACTGTAAGCACCAACCAATTCTTCCTTCATCTTCATTATCTTCAACATTTCATTCATGTCCTTCACTTTCTTTGCCAACTTTGAAATAATGAACTTAGATCGTTCATCAATCACACCATCTCTCCAAAGAAAAAAGTTACACTTGTTTGATCCATAATAAGTGCAAGACCAAAATCTTCTTCCCGAATTATTATCGGACCAAGAAGTCTTCAAATGGAGTAAGAGACCATGATTGCATCGCACCTCTGCATTCAACATTGGATCTTCTTTGTCTAAACAAATCCTATTCAAATCCAATTTTACATCTTCCATAGCTAACCCTAATTTCAAAAATCACAAATTAAAAATTAGTGAAAATAGTGAGAAGAAATTAGAAAATAGTCAGAAATTTACCAAAGAAAACAAAGAAAATCAATGCATATCTTCAAGAATTGAGAGGAAAAGAGAGTAGAGAAGAAGAAGGAGATTTACCTCTCCTTAAATTGGTTAAATTAATGGAATAAATGAATCTAACCCAAATATATAGATTTACATGTCAAAAAAATAAGTTTATAACATTTTTTTAATCACTCTCACGTGCCCAAGGTCGGTGAACACACGCATGTGTAAAACTTGGTCGATATATGTCATTAAAATATAAAAAAAAAAGTCTAGGGGGGTAATTGAACCCCCGCAAAGTTTAATATACTCCATTGAAAATTTGGTCAAAGTTCAGGTATTTACGTGGGTATTATTCCTAAATTTTCGTCTAAAAGTATATTGACTTGACTTTATGTCCCTATGAGTGACATTGTGCTCCATAATGCAAGCAAGTGAAGCTTCTAGCCATATCAATTGCAATTTTCTGAATAATAGGCCAACTCAATTTTTGCATCTCCACCCAAATAAATGATCATATAAACTCTCATTTTTCATCAATCACAAATAATAATACTCTGATGACCCTGCAAAAAGAATGTGACAGTGAAACCTCTCAAGTTCAACAAATTGATATGTCTAACATTGGCAATTACCTCTAATTCATGAATAAAACTCAAACCTCCACCTAAACAGTTTCTGAACCTTTTCAGAGATCAGTAGCTGGCCGAGAATTAGGCAGAAAGCTACTCAGACTTTTCCTTCGTCCTTCAACAATGTTCAAGCAAAACATTAAGTCCAACATAATCTTGTTTCGAAAAAAACTTTGAAAATATTGAAGTGAATATTCATAGATAGAGACAAAAGAAAAACAATAGGGCTCACTACTGTCTAACTAATCTTCCTCCCTAATCAGTATCCTCCATGACCTCTTATCTAAGGTCATATCATTAGTAAGCGAAAATTATGTCATGTTTGCTTCATACAATACAACCAATTTAATTCACCATTTTGTAGAACTTGCCTTTAAGTTTTGGTGATAGAAGAATATCCTTAAATAAAGCCTCCTACACAATCGCATAGTCTCAAAATAGATCTTAATAATTACAAAATTTTCTAATAAATATTAGAGTGCCTAGGAAAGATAAAATCACTATAGAGAAAAGACGTTGCATGACGAAAGAAACATACATAGCGGGTACCTAAATTTAAGAAAAAACGATCGTTGATAAAGAATCAGCGGAAACCTGAATATAAAAAAAGAAAGTAGAAGAAAAATGCAGATGTCAACAAAACAAAGATAATGTTGTCTATTTCCCCAACTGCATATTACTGCATATAATTCAAAGCTCAAATTAAGACAACAACAAAAAACGTTGTTGCCTTCTGTTGTTGTTTTGAAAATGAATCAACTTTATTTCTTGCGTGTGAAAATATATGTCATGGATCAAGCCAATGATCTCTTGGATAACAATTTCAATAGAATAAACAAAAAACATAAATAAATTAAATCAGATATTTAATAGAAAGCCTACCAACGTGTATTACAATTAGTATAAGAAATAAGTTGAATACACATAATCATTGTCGTGTGTAGCAAAAATGAAACAACGTATCATGAATAACTATAACTAAACCTTAAATAAACATAACTAATGTCCAAGTCAAAGACAAATTACCTTTAAAACCTACCGTAATCAATATAAATTATTTTTCTAATATATCAAAATAGACATCTAAATTCTTCCCATATATTACCTCCTCCTATATATTATAGGAGTCCTGAAAATATTATAAAATAATAGTATAATAATTTAAGAAAAAAGGTGAAAAGACGATTTTGTCTAAAGTGAGGACATTTAATGAAGGGCAAAAAGTTCAAATCGCTTTTCTAAGGGTCTTCACACTTTTAATATATTATAGATTATAGATTATAGATATAGATTATAGATATAGATTATAGATATATTAAAAGTGTTAAGACCATTAGAAAAGTGATTTGAACTTTTTGCCCTTCATTAAAAGTCTTCGCAATAGACAAAATAGACAAAACAGTTTTTTCATCCTTTTTCATCAATTATTATAATATTAAATTATTGTTCTAATATTTAATATTTTAAAGTTAATTAGAGTTCTTTTTTTATCATGGTAAGAAATCACATTATTTAACATTTTTAAATCAGTTAAAATTTACCCTATATAATAAAGGGTTCCTATAATTTTATTAAAATAATATTTATAGAACAAAGAAGAAACTAAAAGTGCCAAAATTAGAGGAATCTGTAGGTTGGGGGTTTGGGGGGGGGGGGGGGTGTTCATGTACCTAAGAGAATTAAATTTTCTAAATTTTTAGTTGGAAAAAAGAGTCCTAACAGCTATTTACGTACAAAGCTATACATGGAAAGGAATAAATTTAATAACCAAAATAATAAAAAAAAAAAAAATTGAAAGAAAAAAAAATTAAGAAGCAAATATGAGAAAGTATAATAATCATCCTAATATTTAGGACTTTCAAATTAATTAAAATGAGGTATCTAAGAAATTATAAAATTTAATATTTTTAAATTAATTAAAATTTTACTTTATATAAAAAAAGAATATCTATAAATTATTATGTTTCTACGTTTTCTTCTTATTTTGATATGTCTATAAAATGTTGTGCTTCTACATTTTCTTCTTACTTTGATATTTGATATGTTGATTGATGGTTTATTAAAGTTTTCTTCTTGCATCCCTTATTATCATTCTTTTTTTCTTCTTCATCCTTTTAGTTAATAAAATTTAAATATTATATATTTATTATACATAATTGACAAGGGATTTTCCCTTTTAATAATTTCTCATGTTTCTCTTTCAGTTGAAAAATCATATTAAACAAGTATGTTGCTGCCGAATGAAGTAGCAGGAAAAATCGAAGGTTTCTCTCTTTCCCTTTTCAACTACTTTTTACGGGAGTTGTATTTCTACTTCCAACTACTGCAAGTTTTATTCCTTTCACATATATTTGATAGTTTATAAATATAATGTGTAGTGCTAAATTTTTCAAAACAACATCATAGAGCACTATTATTATAGTGATTTCAATTGATTCAGTTATTATTTTTCTCCTTTTCGACAGGTTTTTTATGCACTGTTTGTTGGTTGTATCATATAATTCTCGTTGAAATATTTTGTTGATAGACTTTAGTGTTTCTTTGTTAAAATTCTTTCCTTAGCATATTAGTTTTTCTTATAATAGTAAAGATATTAATTTGTTGCCCTCTAACACTTCTAACAACATATGAATTGCCCCATATGTCATATCGAGAAATTTTTTTAAGCATTTTTTGTCGTCCTATAGCCATTGTAATTTTTCTAAATTTAGTTTAAAGTGCTTTTAAATGCTTTTATATGATTTTGTATGCATATATTAATTTTCTATTTAAGTATTTTTCATATTTAATAAAATCATCAATTTATTTTTAATCAAGACATATTTTCTTTTATAATATTATAAAATTGAATTCATTGGAGCGAGGTACACGCGCAGAGCGCATACTCTAAACTAGTTATTATATTATTATATTATAAATATAGATATATGTATAGATTATAGATATAGATTTTAAAAGTATTCTTTTCCATTTTTTTCTTTTTTTAATTTTATATGTCAAATCAAATGATGTAACACAAATTGAAAGGAACAAAGTACATAATAAATTGGACCCCATAGCCAAGCGTCTGTGATTTCTGAGCAAGCAGCATAAATTCTCGTATGGACCAAGTACGAGTATAGGCATTCTCGTATGGACCAAGTACGAGTATAGGCTTATTCAATCTTGATAAAAAAAAAACTGAGAGAAACAATAAACCAAAAATAAATGAAAAAGAAAAATGAAAATCAAAGAATGACTATTATGAACTAGTGGTGAATTTAGAATATAAAATTATTTAAGCTTTGTCTTCAACGAATTCATTGCGTCTCAATACTTTCAAAAAAAAAAAAAAAAATAGCAAATTGTCTATAAAAATTGCCTTTTTGAAAATGTTTCGAATGGATTTTTCGCCAAAACCCCTTAATAATGGGTCAATTTCCAATGAGACATCTGTCAGAAATTCCCATCATTTTAGTACTAGTTTCTAACTTTATCTTCTCATTGTCTTCTCATTGATCATCGTGGAGTACTCTCCAATCTCCATAGCTAACAACAAATGCATGGGCTGTTAAGTGGGCCCATCAAGTTTATCCGGTTTATGGACCGATCCGGATCCATGCTTGTTAAACGGGTCAGTTCAATTTCGAGCCCAACAGTAATTTTTTAAAAATTAATCCTGAACCAGCCCACTCCGATCTAACCCACCTAGACCTGATCAAAATCGGTCCAAAAATCCGATTAAAAAAAAAAAAAAAAAAATTTCTCCAATATACAGTATATATACCCACCTATAAACATTTTAAATTCGTTAAAACAATATATATACCCTATATATATAGTATATAGTACATTAAAATTTAAAATACATATACACATATACACAATTATACATGTTACAAGATATATACTACAATATAATGATATATATACTAATTTATAAAACATATACACATGTATTATACGTTAAATATATACTACTTTAGAATCTGTAGAATATATATACATATATATACGTACCATTCAATATATATGTACTACTTTAAATAAAACATATACTACAATATATACACACACTAAATATATAGTTGCTTTTGCAAAAATTTTGACTTTTGAAAGAGAATCGCCACTTAATTTTGAAAAAGAATTAAGAAACCTTTAGGGAGCTACTTAAAACGATTCAAAACAGGAAAATCGTTTTAAGTTAAGAGATTCTGAGTAAGCGATTTCTATTAACGTTTTAGGAAGGTGTTAAGCACCTAAAACGTCCGCTAACTTGCGATTATCCAGACTGTTTGAAAATCATCTTCGAAAAGATTAATTTTGTCGAAAAGTGATTGATTTTTTGAAAAGAAAGCGATTTTGAAAATATTTTGGTGTTTATGCAAAAACTAGTTTTTTAGCGACTTAACTAAAGATTTAACTAGGTTCGCAAAGCATATAAGGAAAACAAACATAAAGGACAGGGGGAAGGGGAGGAAGTAAGGGATTTAGGCCATCGGCCCAAACCAACAAAACATGTCCTAGTCTAATTGGGCTTTCGATCCATTTCACCCGTCCCAGTCTAGTGTTTCGAGTCGTTAGCTCGAGTCTCGCTCCACCTGTATTAAATACAACCTTGGCTTCGTAGCCCAAATGAATGAATAAAAATAAATAACTAAATAAACAAAGACAACAATAATGAATGACTAAATAAATAAATGAAATGGAAATTGAGACTTTCAAGTCTCTTAGCTGCTTCAAATGGGATTTTAACCCATTTTCCTTCTTCATTCGACTCTTCGCATCGGTATACCATGTGACTGTCTTTTTAGTCCTTTCCAAGGTCTTCTAAAAGGGAATGGGCCTCAATGGCCCATTTGTGAAATGCAGAAGGGAAAGAGCCCATTTGGACTTCGGAGCAGGTGCATGCAAAGAAAAATGAGAAAAATAGCATATGCACAGGATTTTAATAAACTATTAATTCGTACTCTATTTAAATAACAAACATGCATAACCCATTGCACCAATACCAAACACGTCTTAATCTACTACACCAAGCTGGACACGCAAAAAGAACATAAACCATTGAACCCGATATAAGGTTGTGCCCATCAAACTTGATAATTAATCATAAATAGATTACTATAATTTGTAAAGACAAAAGGAATATATACAAACACTTGCGAACAACAATTCATAACGTTTATACATATATATATGTATCCATCTATAATGAATCGAAGACACTCAGTCGCAGGAGGTGACAACAATGATTTGAGAAATATTCGTTCAACACAGACCAAATAACTAGCAATGTGATCCAATCTTATATAAACAAAGAATGAAAACATTAAGAAGTTAGGCTAAATTCGATGGCTTTATTATGACTTCAAAATTCTACTAATTCTTCGTCGGTCGAACTAAAACTCGAAGGACGGGATCATTTAAGCAATCAAATCACTAAACTTTTTTAAGCAATCAAATCACTAAACTTAAACAAAAGTCTATCTTTTGACACTCATTTGGGCTAAAGCACATCATTTGTGAGCTAACCCCACCACTCCCATTGATAATATGAATCAAGGGACATGAGGGAGATTTTTACCTTACTTGGAAAGAACGAAGCGAAAGTATAGACAAACGGGCATCCAACAAAGGAACAAGCAAGAACTTCTCGTTAACAACTTACAGATTCACAAGAAAATTGCACTAAAGTTTAAGTCTTTTACAAAGAAACAATCCTTTCAATGCCTCAAAACATTATAAAGAATTAAAATCATTTCTCAAAAAAAGAAAGGAAGCTTGCTAAGATAAACTAACAAAATCCAAAATTTGCATATCGGCATAACTAAATTACTATCCTAGCTACTGTTAGGCTCAATCACAGAAACCTAAAGAAAGTTATGAAGTCACTTTAGACGTTTCGAGCATAATGAACACACAGATGTAAAGGACGCATCAAAACAGGTTTAAACTAGCACATGCTAGCATTAACTATGAGAAAGACACCAGATTTTTTTTTTGTTTACTAAGCAGGAAGATGGAAGATACACCAAACGTGAATATCAAAATCGTTCAAAATTCAATCAAGGCCCAGCCAACCTACAAACTAGCTAAACATATATTCTTGAATCTAATCATTCCGGAAACAACGACCATATTAGATGAACACCTATAATAACAGTATACACACCAGATTTAAGCACACAAGGTACTGATCCTTAAGGCAGCCTCCGGTGAACGTTGAATCGATAAACAACTCAAAGATCACTTATCATAGGCAAAACCTAAGGCCAGTGAGGCGCCTACAGCAAACAAACCCAGCATACAGGGTGATCTCAAGATTACTCACGACTACAGAATGATGAGATGAAGAAGAAGCAAACGAAAGCTTAAATGGAGTAGGATATTACCTTTCCGAGAGCAGCAAAACAAGACAACGAGTTAATCGCTAGGACCGTCACCACCGGGAACTGATATTATCGACTTGAGAACTTCCGAATTGATCGACCAACTTCCAAAAGGAAAAGAAAGGAGAAAACTTTGCTATGAAGGAAAGCTTTTAGCTCTAGGATCCTTTGCCTTTTCCACTCAAAATTTTCTAACCAAAATTTTTCCAACCTAGCTCTCTCGAAAAAATTTTCCCAACCCCTAATTTTTCTGAACCCTAATTTCTCTGAAAAAAAAGAGACCTCCGAAAACAATACCCAGCTGGTTCTTATACAGAAGACCAAATCGGGGGTAGTTTAGGGATGGAAAAATCAAAATTCAAAAAAATGGCTAACCCCCTTCTAACTGACTCTCCCTTTTGGATTTATCTCCCAAGAAAAAGACGAAATTGGCGGACCAATAGAATTCTTCCAAAACCAATTCCCCTCAGGAACCAATCGAAATCCCCCAAATGGGTATGGAATCGTACCCTTATCCCGAGATTTACGGGATTGATCCGTTGGGGGAAGACACCTCACCATTTTTAGAAGCTTCAAGGTCTTCCTCGTCGTACTATTGCGTGGAACGCGTGAAGAAGGATAGGGTTGGGTTGAAACTGGGTTGGTTCGAACTGAATTCGGGTCAGCGTCGATGGGTTCGAAGTTGGTCGATGTTGTCATTTGGTTGTACGTTGAATATTTGGTTGTTGTACCTTGGGGAATTGACTGTTGTTGCTGATTCAAGAAGAAAGAAACCCTTGGTGGACCGGATCGCTGTATCAAATCTTAAAATAGGGGGGAGCTGCTGATCGTTTTAAGATTATATTGGGCCAATCTTTGGGCTGGAGATTTTAAAATAAGAAATGGGCTGGTGAGTATTTAGCTATTGGGCCGAAATTGATGTGGTGTTGGGTTATTTTGGGTAGCTTAGGGATTTAGATTATAATTTAGGCAATTAAATTTAAATTCTAGCTAAATGGAATACCAATTAGTCAATTGCATTGCAATTGAGGCCAATCTGATTCCAATTAGAATCAAATTTAATAAATCGACTAAATCAAATTGAAATTCGATACGAATTAACACCTTGTTTAATCCCGCGCTTCTTGATTTAATAAAATCAAACACTTATTTATCCAAATAAATTATTTTTGAGATTAAATGATATTTCAATCAAGATTTAAATTATTATAATTTATTTTCCTAATATTCCTTGATTTAAAGTTCAATTTTGATGAAAATGTTCATTTAAATGACATCCTTTATACAATCTCGTATATGTAAGTAAAATATGTAATTATCACTTAAATGACAAATTTAGCCTAAATAAATATTTTTTAAAAAAATGCATTTACTTGAAAAAAATAATTGTTGTGATTTTATTTAAAAATCGAAGAAAATCGAGATTAAACGTAGTTGTGGAGCGCAAAAATTAGGTGTCAACAATAGTTATATACTAATTTATAAAACATATACATGTGTATACGTTAACTATATACTACTTTAGAGTTTATAGAAAAATATACACACATATACGTATCATTCAATATATATGTACTACTTTAAATAAAATATACTACAATTTATATACTACAATATAATGATATATATACTAATTTATAAAATATATACACATGTATACGTTAAATATACATTACTTTAGAATCTATAGAAGATATATACACATATATACGTACCATTCAATGTATATGTAGTATTTTAAATAAAATATACTACAATATATACACACACTATATATATAGTTATATACTAATTTATAAAACATATACACATGTATACGTTAAATATATACTACTTTAGAGTTAATATTCTATATATACACATATATACGTACAATTCAATATATGTACTACTTTAAAAAATATGCTCCAAGATATATACTACAATATAATGATATATATATACACTAATTTATAAAACATATACACATATATATGTTAAATATACACTAATTTAGAGTCTATAAAAGATATATATACACATATATACATACCATTTAATATATACGTATCACTTTAAATAAAATATACTACAATATATATACTATAATATATACACACACTATATATATAGTTATATACTAATTTATAAAACATATACACATGTCTACGTTAAATATATACTACTTTAGAGTCTATAGAAAATGTATACACATATATATGTTAAATATACACTACTTTAGAGTCTATATTCTATATATACACATATATACGTACCATTCAATATATATACTACTCTAGATAAAACATATACTACAACATATATACTACAATATAATGATATATATACTAAATCTGATTTATTTTTTAAAAAAAAAAATTAGTTATCCGGGCGGCCGAGCCGGTTAACCGGTGGGCCTGGATCGATTTTGGTCCTGACCAGATTAATCGGGCCCAAAAAAATTAACCCAAACGAGTACCTGGTACCCTACAGTCCGTGGGCTGATCAGGCCGAGTTTGTTTAGTGGGCGGGGTCAGACCGAATCAACCCAGCCCGTTTAACAGGCTTAATGCATAGTGGTAGAGCCACCTTGTGCTAAGAGTGTTTATTAATATTTTTTTTGCTAGAATTCATATTGTGTGTAAAGACAAATTCAAGATTTAAATTATTGATTTCTTGTTTTTAAAAGGGAACTTTTAGCATTAAGCTTGTAAATTAAGTTTGTCAAACGGATCGGGTTAACCCGGCTCGAACCGTTCCGTTTAAGAAAATTGATCCGGTTTGACCCGGTCCGATCAGCCCATGGGCTGTAGGGTACCGGATACCGGGCCGATTTATTTTTTTGGTTGGGCCCAGTTAACCCGGCCCGGATCAAGCCCGGTTTGGGCTCGCCGGTAACTGATCCGGAATCAGCCCAGATTCATTTTTTTTAAAAAGTGAGCTTTGGTCCGTTGGGCCCAAACTAGCCATTGGCCCAACGGTTATATAGCCGTTTTTGGGTCCAAACGGCTTTTATTATTAAAAAAAAATACTTTTAAAATTATTTTTTAACCCCAAAAAATTTCTATAAATACCCTACACTTTCAAATCATTTTCTACACAATTTTCCATTCTCTCAATTCTCATTCTCTCTCAATTCTCAATTCTCAAACATTCTATATATTTAATTTCCTAAAGTGCTCACTTTAATTTTTTAATTTGGCGATTACAAAGTACGAGTGAAAGTTTCTAAAGTCGCAATCTTTGGATACTTTCAAAATTTGGTATTGTCATTCCATATCTTACATTTAATTTTTATTTAGTGTATTAATTGTTGAATATTTAATTTTATTATATTTATGTATTTTGAATTTTTTTAGTTTAATTTATATTATGGATAAATTAAGAAACCTCGCTACTAAAGATGTTAAAAAATTTTGTCTCGGAAGCGGTAGTGGTAGTAAAAAGCGAATTACTAGCGGTAGAGGTACTTCAAGTAGTAGATATACTCGTGTGCCTTCGGCACCGCTTAGTCAACCTTTTGAGGAAGAAGTAGGCGTACCTTTAGGTGTAGGTGGCCACGATATGGATTATGTAGAAGCTCAGGAAAATTACGGTATAGAAGAAGAAGAAAATGAAGTAGATGCGGTTAATTTAGACGAAGATTATCTTTGATTAATGAAGTAGATGCGGTTAAGTATTATCTTCGGTCGCCGCTAGAAGATCGCAAACGACGGATCAACGCGTTGGATTGGTGGAGGAGTGATGAAACACAATATCCCGTGCTTTCAAAATTAGCTAGAGATATCTTGAATGTTTCAATGTCAACTGTTGCATCGAAGAGCGCTTTTAGTCAAGGACGACAGCAACTTGGAGACAACCGACATTCATTGGGAAGCAATGCATGAATGTTCTCGTTTGCCTCAGAGATTGGATTAGAGCCGAACGAAGAAATTAAGGAATGGAAGCGAAGCTGAACGACGAGTAGAGACTTTAAGAAATTATGACTTCACGGGAGAACTCAGCAGAATCAAGTCCAATGCATGATTTTGCCCCCGTTGACTTTGACTATCCTATGAAAGTTCCTGTTAATATTAACATGAATGAGTTGGAGAAAATGGTGAGAAATTTGTAAATTTTTCATTCATGTAAATTATAAATTTTGGATCATTTTGCAATAAATAAAATTCAACATTCATTCATTCCTTAATCCTTACTTTGTAATTTTTTTCATTTAATAATTTAAATTAAATTTCTAGTTTAAATTAAAAACTTAGTTTTAATATATTATTAATTTACTATTGAGTATTATAATATTATTAATTTATTATATTAAGTAGCATATGTTTTATTTAAAACAGTGTATATATGTGTATATATTTTCTAAAATAGTATATATTTAACGTATACAAGTGTATATCTTTTATAAATTAGTGTATAACTATATATAGTGTGTGTGTATATAGTGTAGTATATTTTATTTAAAGTAGTACGTATATATTGAATGGTACGTATATATGTGTATATATCTTCTACTGACGTATATATTTAACGTATAAATGTGTATATGTTTTATAAATTAGTGTATAACTATATATATAGTGTGTGTATATATTGTAGTATATTTTGTTTAAAGTAGTACGTATATATTGAATTGTACGTATATATGTGTATATATCTTCTATTGACGTATATATTTAACGTATACATGTGTATATGTTTTATAAATTAGTGTATAACTATATATATAGTGTATGTATATATTGTAATATATATATATATATATATATATATATATATTGTAGTATATTTTATTTAAAATAGTACATATATATTGAATGGTACGTATATATGTGTATATATTTTCTAAAATAGTATATATTTAACGTATACATGCGTATATGTTTTATAAATTAGTGTATAACTATATATATAGTGTGTGTATATATTGTAGCATATATATATATACATATATATATATATTATAGTATATTTTATTTAAAGTAGTACGTATATATTGAATGGTACGTATATATTTGTATATATCTTCTATTGACGTATATATTTAAGTATACATGTGTATATGTTTTATAAATTAGTGTATAACTATATCTATAGTGTGTGTATATATTGTAGTCTATATATACTGTAGTATATTTTATTTAAAGTAGTGCGTATATATTGAATGGTACATATATATGTGTATATATCTTCTATTGACGTATATATTTAACGTATACATGTGTATATATTTTATAAATTAGTGTATAACTATATATATAGTGTGTGTGTATATATTGTAGTATATTTTCTTTAAAGTAGTACACATATATCGTATCCATGATTACATGTGTAATTGTGTATATATTTTATAAATTAGTGTATATATATATATAGTGTGTGTATATATTGTTTAACGTATTTAAAATGTATATAGGTGGGTATATATAGCGTATATTGGAAAAAACTTTTTGTTTTGTTTTTGACCGATTTTGATCGAATTTTTAATCGGGTTCAGGTGGATTAGACTGGGTTGGGCTAAGTGAGCCGGTTCAGGGTTGTTTTTAAAAAATTTACTGTTGAACCTGGACCCGGCCCACCCAACTACAACTCGACACGGCTAAATTTCACGGGCCGATTCCGGGTTGACCCGTCCCGGCCCACTTGACACCCATATTGTAAATTTCAAGGTTAGAGGCTCAAATGTAATAGTTATTGGACTTTTAGTGAATTTTTACACATATAATATGCGCAGCATATCCGTATCTAAAGTATTACGTCTAGATAAGTCTCTTACCGTAACATTGAATCCGCCTCAAACTGTGTAGAGAAGTAACTTGTTTTTTGTACATATATTCACTATATGCAGAATTTTATGAATTGTTTTTGTGTGTTATTTTTTATATTTTTGCTTTTTTTAGTAAAAAGTTCCCGCTTTGCCATTATGCATATCCATGTGAAACAAGTTGAGAAAACAATGCCTTTAATTTTCTACTAGACCTATGTAGTACACCACATAGCACATATGCAAAAGGGGGTGTTAGGTGGGGGATATTGTGCATTCATATGTACTTGATTGCTTTAATTTCTTCTCATCATATATATGCATATGCATGGGCATTATATTGGGCCCCCTTTCTTTCCATTTTAGTTCATGAGTTTGACAAAGGAAGAACACATAGTTGCATGAAATTGGTAAGAAAACAAGTAACATTTAACTTACATCTCTGGCATTTTTCATCCCTGTTCATTGATGTCACTTTTATAGATCTCCATGTTTGTTAGATCTCTTGGGGAACTTTTAATTTTCGACAGCACTATACACCAATTTATTGTGTATTATTAGAACTCAGTAAATTATATCTTCTAGAAATGTACAAACATAACACGATTTTTCATCCACTTGCATTGAGTTGATATATGAGAAAGGAAAAAGTCATCAAGCTCTAGGCTTTAGGGACCATTTAGGTAACATAATATAATAGACAATACGTACGTTTGATGAGGACCACTTTTCCAGCCATCAATTTTAGAACGTATGTTTATTTAATTTTAGAATTATTAACATTTTGGCTAAGAATCTTCTTATTTGATAATTCCTTGAATGAACAAATAATTGTTCTAATTGCCGGAAATGATATTAGTCCCGTGTATTCAAGAAACCAAGTAGGTCAACGAGGTTTTTGGTTTAGTTGTCATTTCCTAAAATTAGACTTTGAAGCCTTCAATGGCCGAATTTGAAGTTTAACCACTTTTGTTACTCTTTTCATCTGAAATTACTTATCATGTTTTTTTACACACTTCTTAAAAAATATTAATTAGGAGAGATTTTAAATTATTTTACCTTTACTTATGTTTTTAGATCTATTCTTTCATTGAATGTTTATTTTGTTTATATGTCATCCTGAGGTGCTTGTAGCAAAAACAGTAAAATTGAAAAAAAAAAAAAAAGGCACATAATTAATTTTATAACTTCTAAAATAGCAAATAATTTTAAATATATTTTTGAAAAGCACTAAATAATTTGAGATGAAAGGAGTACCTATTTCATCTCTAATCTTAAAAAGGAAATGTTAATCTTTTTTTTCCTTCATTTTTTTCTATTGCATTAGAATCAAAGAAGGGAAAGGGAATAGTGAGATTATCTATCGAGGTCATACTAAACGTTCTAGATGTGCACTCTCCTTTTAAATAGTTAAACTTCTCGGAAAATATATTTAGTTTCTTATTAAAATGAAGGCCATTCTACAAATATGAAAAGCTCTAGAAAACCATATTAAAATGAAGGCCATTCTACAAATATGAAAAGCTCTCGAAAACCATGTGTACGTAGGAGGAATAATCTGCATTGCAAGAAATCTTGTGTATTTTATTTATAGATTTTCTATTTTTTAAGTGTTTTGATTTCTTGTAAAAGGGGTCATATTACAAATATAATAAAAATATTTAGAATATTGAATTAAAAAATTAAATCTCCCAAGAATTGTATATAAATATAATAAATAATTATTATAGAGAAAATAGCTTCAATGCCCTCTTACAATTTTGAATAAAGAATGATTCTACAAAAAATATCTTATATTTAATGATTTTTTGTGAAAATGGTCATTAAAATAACTAACATGACAAAAATTATTGAATTCGTGTATTCCTATTATTTGCATCATTTACCTGCCTTTCCTATGCTAAAAGTGTTCCATTCTCTGCTGCCGACTCCGCAATTATTTAGTTTCCTATTTCATGTTAATTTCCCTTCTCTCTCTGCACCAGTTGTATTCATCCTCAAACCAACACTTGTACTCTCTCATTCTCTAATTAATGTTGTGGTTTCAAAAATAGTTATTTTAAAGATCAAACATATCATCAGATTTTTTAACTTGTCATAAATTTTTATTTTTAATATCTAAAATGAACGTTGTTCATTTTTAATACCTTAAGTAGTCATTAATTGTGTTATTTTGATACTTTTTACATAACCAATAAAAATATATTATGTCTGTGTGTTATACACGTTAGTGACGTGTAAAGTGACGAATAAAATACAGGTATTTATCGTTTCTCTTCAAATAAATTTTTAAATAACTAATTTTAATTAAAACAAAAATATACCAATTAAATATTGACACTTGATATTTTTAACCCAAATAAGTATAAAAAGAAATTTACCTCCACCCCCGCCAATCCCAATCTATCTTCTCCAACCGACCCTCCCACCCCCACCCCTCAATCGTCTTCTCCAAGGCCCACCACTGTGTCACCTCCTCCCCCCGCTCCAACCCCAACCTCAATCCCCCACAATCAAAATCTTCTCTTCAATTATCTCCACATACAAATTATTTTTTAAAAAAAAAAATAGAAGAAAAAAATTGTTAAGAAATTATTTCATTAAAAATCTGTTAATAGCTTTCACAATTGGAGGAAATTTTTACAATCGAATTACATTTAACATTATTCATTTTTGTATGTTAACTCTAAAATCTATCTTAAAACTTTTCACCATTGAAGGAGCTTAAAATTGAGTAAAATTGAGGCAAAACTTGAGCTAAAATAAGTGATTGAAAATTATGAATTTATAAAAATTGAAAGAAGAAGAAAATGGTAGATTAATTCTCCACCATTTTTTATTGTCTTAAGGATGAAGCCATGATTGTGTGAATGGTTGATGGATAATAATAAGTGTTGGAGGAGATCAAAAGGAAGAAGAAGAAGAAGCAAAAAAAAATAGTAATACTTAAGTTGTTCACGCACTCAAAGTGTGTGCAAGACACAATGTAGCAAGTCAACAAAATGTGTCAAAGTGACACAGTTCATAATTACTTAAGGTGTTAAAAATAAACACCGTTCACTTTAGATGTCAAAGTAAAAGATCGTGTCAAGTTAAAGGATCTAGCGATGTGTTTGGCCTATTTTAAATTATTTATTATTTTGAAAGGTTAAAATAAAATTATTTATTTATTAGTACAATTTATCAGTGATAGTTATTACGCTTGAATAATCAAAACACCTGAATTATAAGATAATGTTATGATTGTTCAGATATTAATGAAGAATAAAATAGTTTAAAACCCTTTTAATTCGTATTTTTTAAAAAATGTAAAAAAAATTATGATAGATAATTTGAGAGACATGTATCAGATGACGGATATTAACATATGGATTACAGTTCTAATTAGCAACTCCTTGTAGCCGGGAATTTTCAAATGGAACACGTCTTGTTGAAACTGAATTTGAGTGGACTTGGGCATGAAATTTCATGTCAATCAATAAGATTGCCTCACAAAGTTAAATGTTTTTGATTTGCGAGAAAAAGTCGTGCAAATAACTATAGTAGAAGCAATAAAGCCTTTGATTTAATCTTCATAACAATAAGAATAGAAAAGATGATCTAGAAAGCGTTCATACGATAATTTCTTTCGTTGCATTTGTAAAAAATATCTGATCTTTCAATTTTGTCAATAAAATAAAATAGATGTGGTTGGATACATGTCTAAATCACCTCGTGACTTATAAACAATCCTAGCCTTTCGTGCAAATACATTTTTATTCGAGGGCAAACCTCCCCCTAAGTTATGCTCCTCTCGTTCGAATTTGCTTATTATGTTTTGATTTAGCACACTTATTCAAAATACAATGACTTGTATAATGATTTTATCATATTACTCCAATTAATTTATGTTTAGTAGAGGTGTGACAATTCGAGTATTCGAATCGATTCAAAGAAATTTGGATAATTCAATTTAAATTATACAATTTGAATTGATTTACGAATTTAATTTTAGAATATTTTAATTATTTGAATTGAATTTGGTTGTGGATGTTTATAATTCGAATCGATTAAATTTATACATGCATACATACACACACACATATATACATACATACACGTATGTGTGTGTACAATAATAATAATGGTATTTAATAGTATTTATTAATTACTTATAAATGTAAAGAATAGAACTTGGGTCTAACTCAACCTGAAAAGGCTAGTTCATGAGAAGAGGATTGCTCAAATCCATATAAGTAGATCGTCAACCCATTTCCTAATCAATATAGAACTTTCACTCACTTCAACGCACCCGTTCACGTCTAGGGCTCAATTGTTGCATGGATCGGAAGCCCAAACTGAGTTGGACCTGACGTTGATATCATGTAAAAAATAAATTTTGGGTCTAACTCTACCCCAAAAGTTAGATCACGAGGGAAGGATGATTCAAGTCCATATATAAGCAGACTGTCAGTCCATTCCCCAACCAATATGTGACGTTTAACCACTTCAAAAATAAACCTAAAAACTAATGCAAACTCACAATAACCCAAACACACATTTAAAGTATTTTAATCATTATGTTTTCTCTAAAATTGAAATAAAAATAGTTGTTTGTTGAAATTTTAACTTCGAACAAACTGATTCATAAGATCGAATCAAAATAATAAAAAATGAATCGAACTGCCCCTAAAATGAATCAAGTTAGGATAAGAATTTTAACAAATTAAAATTTAAAATTTCAATTCAATAATAGTAAAATTCGATTCGAATCGATTCATGTTGACAATTGATTTGAAGAATAAGTAATTAATTCTAAGTATAACACATGATTTTTTTAATTTATCAAAATAGAAAATAACAAATAAAAATTAAATTTCTATTATATAGAAGAGGTGGTTTCGACCACCTCTCAGCAATTACCAAAAAATTCCTCCACTCCCACTTAATTACATACCATGCCCTAATATATAATAATTTCATTGTTTCATCATAATGGCTTAAATATTTAATATATTCTATTAATTTATATTAATTAACTAGAACTACATATTGAAAGTAAACTTTTTTTTTATTTAATTGGCTATCATGTACAAAACTAATTTGTTACCACGAATCACAATAATTAATAACTTAAAATATTTAAAAGACATATAAAAATTTTATTGACTCTCATTATTTTAGCAATGCCACATAAATTGAGATAAAAGAAAAAGTACTACAAATCATAATAATTAACAACTTAAAATATTTAAAAGATATATAAAAATTTTAGTTGATTCTCAAAATTGTATCGAAGCCACATAAATTGGGACACAAGGATTAAATATATTATTTGATAATTACGTAAAAATTATTATAAATCACAATAATTAACAAGTTAAAATACTTTTTTAAAAATAGAAAAAAGTTCTATTCAACTCTCAAAATTTTATTGGTGCACCATAAATCATGAAAAATAAAAAAAATTATCTTAATTAATTGCAACTAAATGTTTAAAGTAAATCAATTTTATTATTTTAATTGACTTTTATATAGAAAATTAATCTTTTTATTTATTTATTTATTTTAGTAAATTTAAATTTTAAAATTATTTTTTTCTTATATAGAAATACTAATATTTAAACTTAACTTTAAATTTTCAAAGTACAAAATTAATAAATTTAATTTAATAAAAAAAATTCTAATGAATATTTTCTTAGAATTTGTGTTGGGTCAATATGTATCAAGTTAAAAAGAAATAAAGAAAAAATATAGTAAAATTTTAGTATTGTGAAAGATAAATATAATGCACTATCCAATAATATCATATTTTGCATATGAAAATGTAGCATCCTGTATTTAATTAATAAACTATTTAGGTGAATTATCGATGATTACTATTGGATATGATAAAACTATATTAATTTTTATAGTAATAACATAATCAATCGCTCTTAATTAATTATTATGAGTCATCTAAGTATTAAGAAAATAAATAATATTTAATGGAAAATAAAATAGACATAAAATGCGGAATTAACCCTTAATGTTTTAAATTAAATTTTCATCTTTTGAACGATGATTTTACTGTATCACTCTTTATTATAAATCATTTATGTATTAGAAAAATAAGAATAACAAAATGATATGTCAACATAAAATATTTGATTGACTATCAAAATTATATTAGTGTCACATAAATTGGGACGAGACAGAAGAAGATATAAAACAACATATATTATTTGAAAATGAAATAAAAAGTACTGTAAATAACAATAATTAACAATTTTTTTTGAAAAAAATTGACTGATTTCTGCTACTTCAATCGTGATTTTAATGTATCACCCGCAATTAATTATTATAAGTCACTTATGTATTGAAAAATTAATAATATTGAATCCATGATTTTACTATATATATAAAAACTTTCATGATATTTAAAAAAAATTAAAAAAAATTACTACATATAATCAAAGGGCAAAAGAGTAAAAACACACAAGAGATAAATGTAGATAAATCAAGAAGCACCAAATGGATTATTAACATTTGTAACATTCAACACATTTCTAAATGTTTTCAAATTCTTCTTGAATCAACACATACACATAATAAAAATAGTAAAATAATAAATAATAATAATAATTACATTTTAGTATATCACCACTAATTAATTATTATGGTCATTTAAGCATTGTGTCACATAAGTTGAAATAGAAAAAATATTATAAATCACAATGATAAAAAATTTATATTATTTTAAAATATAATTGGTTATCGTCGGCACAAAACTTCGGACAAGGAGAGTAACATATATTATTCAAGAATTACATAAAAAGTATTATAAATTACAATAGTTAACAACTTAAAATATCTAAAAATAATTTAATATGTTATATATTTCAAAATAATTACATGAAAAATACTAGAAATCACAATAATTAACAACTTAAAAAATTTAAAAGATATAAAATATTTGGTCGACTCTTGAAATTATATTAGTGTTACTGAAATTGGAATAGGAGAAAAGTATTATAAATCACAATAAAAACTTAAATTATTTTTAAAATATAATTGATTATCAATGCCACGGAATTTGGACAAGAAAAGTAACGTATATTAATTTGAAAATTACATAAAAATATTATAAATTACAATAGTTAACAACTTAAATTTTCTAAATACATATTAAAATAACATATGTTGAACTCATGCTAGATTTCGGATGAATCTTAGAAAACATATGTAATCTTTTTATTAAAATTTATTTTATTTAAATATATCAAAATTAAAAAGATAAATAAATATTTTAATGATGGACCGTGCTGACACAGGTTATGCTCCTCTGGTTAAGAAAATAGGGAGAAGTGAATCCGAACGGCGGGAGTAATAAGATCACGTTGAAAGCTATCAAATGTAGGTCATAATTGACTATTCTAGTTCTAGTTCTAATAATCGGTGATCCGAAAAGTCTCCTTAATTGCACACGTGTTAAAATCAAATTAACTTGTTTCTACAATTACCATGAAAAGCAGCTCATTTTTCAAATCTAAAGATCGAGGCATGAAAAGTTCGTTCTACTTGAGGTGAGGGCATCCTTACTAATAAGCGATGAGAGACTTGCTCTAGAATTAAGCTTTCAATTTAGTTGGTGCAGATGTGGAAGAATTATCTGACATAAATTCAATGTATGTATATTCTCAATGTATAATAGTAGTAATTAGTGTGATTATACAAAAATTTATGCAATGATTATAAGTCGATAATATGCATTGCGTACTAGCTAAAATTTATAGAATGATTTTTTATTGTCAGCTTTCTTTGGCTCTATGTAGTGTAAAAATCCCAATAATTTAGAGATGTTTAAATGTCTAGTTATCGAAAATATTGTTTTTCAAAAAATATTTTGATTCACAAGAGTTCTACTCTAGTCAATTTAAATATCCACATCGGTTTAAGAAGAAAATATATAAAAATCTTAAATTTCTCGAACTGGCTACTTGTAGAACTTTAACTGTGGACCAAAATTTGATTACCAGCAAATCATAGTGATGTAAACCAGTAATAAAATGCAGTGCTTACAACCATTAATTAATTACTCCGTTTGATTTTACTTGTGACAATTTGGCTTGATACATTCATTAAAAAAAATAATTAATAATATGACTATTTTACCATAGTATTCCTATTAAATAATGTTTACATTGTGTGTTAAAATTAATTTGGAGAAAAAATAATTAATACTAAGGGTAAAATTGAAAAAAAGATGTTGCGTTTTTTTTATATGTAAAAAATGACAAGTAAAAGTACAATTAGGAAACTTGTGACAAGTAAATACTGTTGGGTTTAATTGGTGTGAATGAAAAATGAAAGTAAATTCTTGGAGGGAAAGTGAGCACACTTAAAAGGAAAGTGTACTCACTAAGGGGTCGTTTGGTAGAGTGTGATAAAAAAACTAATGCATGCATTTAGCCCTATGCATTGCTAATACCTTGTTTGTTATACTTTTTCAACCTATGTATAATTAATGCAAGCATTAGTTATACTCTCTATTGTGTATTATACTATGTATAACTAATACCATTATTTTTCTATGTATTAGTAATACAAAGCTTTCAACACGTGTTAACTTATCAAATGACTAATTTACCCCTCAATTTCTCTTCCGTTCTTGTTCCTCCTCTATACTTATTTCACTGGACAATTTGATACTCATTTCACCGAACAATTTGACAACTCAAAATTATTGCAAAGTATCAAATTGTCTCTTCCGTTCTTGTTCCTCCTCAATATTATTTCACTGGACAATGTGAGAACTCAAAATTGTTGTAAAGTATACATTATCACTTCCGTTCCATTTTTGTTTGTCCTTTTTCCGGCGAAAAGTTCGTCAAGTGAACATTAGGGTTGAATGCTAATTTCACATTTTATTGAAAAATCTGATTTTTTTATAAAATGTTATCTCTTTCAGATAAGTGAAGAACAATTTTCATTTTTGACACAAGATTGGAAAGAGAGTTTAGAATGTTAAATAAAGGGTATTTGAGTAAATTACATTATTTGATAAAAATTATATTTTATATTTTATTTTTAATACATCAAAACAAACAGCGTGTAAGAAATATTGTTTGCATAACTAATACCAGCATATTTAATACAAGCATTACTAATACAAGCATTATTAATACACTCTATTTAACATTATTCTTATACACTCTACTAAACTACCCCTAAAGGAAAGTCTACTTCTCCCACATTGGTAGGAGAAAACAACTTTATTGTGTTCTTATTAAGAAACACTTCTTCAAGTGGATAGTGAGGCAAGAACTAAGAGGTGCCTTGCGTCGTCGTCGCACGCTCGACTCGAGTTCAACTTCAGCTTCGGATTTGGATTAAGATTTGTCAAATGATCGATGAGATTAATTTTTTAGACAAAGGTTAATTGAAACATGGGAAAACCCAGTTCAAAAATTCAACAAAAAAATGTAATATTTTTTCCTCTATTAATGTGCATGCAAAATGCATGCAGAAAACGTTGAAAGGTTACTCGAAAGGGACACAACTCTTCGAGTAAAAAATACACTATTTTAAAAAAAGAAATGACTGTTCGGATGGTTATGACTGTTTAGAAAAGACATACCGTTTCGAATGGACAGACATGACTATTCCGAAATGATAGCCTCCTTTCCAAAGGGGTACTTCATGGCTATATAAACCTGCATTTTTTCACAGGTTAAACACGGAATTTCTGCATAGCAATAACATTTCTCTTGCTTCTACAAACTCTGTGTGATCATCTCCCGTTGAGTGAGTTCGAAGAAAATTAGAAAGTTTGAGGTACTGCTACATTCTGATGTGAAGTCATTTTATCCTGGGAGGAAAAATTTTGCAATCTCAGGTACTTTAGAGGAATTAATTCCTTAAGGACACTTCGTGAATTCAGAGGACTTGGTTTTATTTCTACTTCACCTTGTTTTTTTTAAATATAACACTTATTTGATAGTTCATATTGAACTTATGCTAAAGGTGTTGAAAAACTTCATAAGTGTTCTTGATATAATCTTGAATTTGTGTTGAAGTGGGTTTTGCAAACATACAGATTGTGTACCAAAAAACAACAATCTTAAGGAATTAATCTTTGTAGTCTGTATTATTTGGTTTCTGGAGATTAAAGCTTTATGTTTTCTACTTTGTTTGAGCTTAGCAAATGATTTGAAGAAATAAAAACTTCATCACAAGTTAAAGCTCATTCGGTTAATGATTGGAAGTAATAAAAACTTCATCCTTAAACTAGAAACAAGTAATGTTTAAAGTTGCTATATACTTTTTATTAGTATTGTGATATACTAAAGTTGACTGTCTTTTTGTGATAGGAAAAATGACGACAGCCGGTCATGTTGATGGTGTGATAAGTGTGGTAACAACTAATGTTGCTATAACCAGTCACACAACTGCGCCACCCGCTATGGCACTAGCGGAAAGGCCCAAAAAATTTTCTAGAGTTGATTTTAACGATGACAACAAAAGATGTTCTTCTATCTGACAATCTTATGTCTTAAAAGGTTTATATCAGAAGATGCTCCATACGTATTCGAAGAAACTTTGGACCAGGAGCGATTCGTTGTAACAGAGGCACGAAAACATTCTGATCTCCTATGTGGGAATTATATCCTAAGTGGCCTCCAAGATGACTTATACAACGTTTATAGTGGAATGAAGAAATCTAAAGAATTGTGGAGTGCGTTAGAAAAGAAATATAAAACTGAGGATGCGGGAACTAAGAAGTTCTTTATTGCATGATTTTTTCTTAAGTACAAAATGATTGACAGCAAGACTGTCGTTTCTCAAGTACAGAAATCGCAAGTCATCATCCACGATCTCCTTGCTGAAGGTATGAATTTAATGAATATCTTATTTGAACATGTTGAAAATGTTCTTAACATTCACATAAACTATGTTGTAGGTTTGGTTGTGAATAAGACATTTCAAGTAGCTGCAATAATAGAGAAGTTTCCACCTTTGTAGAAGGACTTCAAGAATGACTTGAAACACAAATGAAAGGAGATGCCAGTCGAATACCTCATTGTGAGGTTGCGCATTGAAGAAGACAATAAAGCTGCAGAGAGGAGGTCTAAAGAAAATTCTATAATGAATGGGCAAATATTGTAGAAGACGACCCCAATAATTCAAAAAAATGTAAACAAGCTGGGCAACAAACCAATCAGCCTAAGAAGAAATTCAAAGGAAAATGCTTTAATTGTGGCAAGATTGGCCACAAGTCTACAAATTGTCTTGCCCTAAAGAAAGGCAAAAAGAAGGATCAAGCAAATAAATTCAAGAACGAAATGGATGATCTATGTGCCATACTTTCTGAATGTAACTTGGTGGAAAATCTTCAAAAATGGTAGATGGATTCTGGTGCCACCCATCACATTTGTGCAAATAAAGAGTTATTTGTTACGTTAGCTCCGGTTTAAAGTGAAGAGAAGATCTATATGGTAAACTCCACAATTTAAAAAGTTGAAAGAAAGAAAAAGTCTGGTTGCAAATGACGTTAAGTAAAGTGTTGACCCTCAACAATGTCCTTTATGTACCGGAGTTAAGAAATAACTTGATTTTTGTATCACTTCTAGATAAAAATGGATTCAAATGTGTATTTATTTTTGGAAAAATTATAATTAGCAAAGGGAAAGTGTACGTAGGAAAAGGCTACCTCAGTGAGGGCCTATTTAATATGAATGTAATGACTGTTGAAATCAAATCAATAAATGTTCTGTTTCTTCTTACTATCTTGAATCCAATGATTTGTGGAATGAACAATTAGGACATGTCAATTATAAAACGTTGCAAAAATTGATTAACCTAGAAGTGTTGCCAAACTTTGAATGCAATAAATCAAAATGTCAAACGTGTGTGAAATCAAAGTATGCTAAGCATCCATATACGTCCGTTGAAAGAAATTTCAATCCCTTAGACTTAATACACACTGACATTTGTGATATGAAGTCAACACCATCTCGTGGGGAAAAAAGTATTTTATAACTTTTATTGACGATTGCACTAGATATTGTTATGTCTATTTGCTAAACAGTAAGGATGAAGCAATAGATGCGTTTAGGCAATATAAAACAGAAGTTGAAAATCAGTTAGAGAAAAATATCAAAATAATAAGAAGTGATAGGGATAGAGAATATGAATCTCCCTTTGCGGAAATATGTGTAGAGAATAAAATTGTCCATCAAACTATGGCCTTGTATTCACCTAAATCTAATGAAATTGCGGAAAGAAAAAAACAAAACTTAAAGGAAATAATGAATGTCTTACTAATAAGTTCAGGTTTACCGAAGAAGCTATCCTTACAGCTAACCGAATACTCAATGGAGTGCTCCATAGTAAGATACAATCAATTCTATATGAAAAATGAAAAGTAAAGAAACCCAACTTGAAATATTTCAAAGTGTGAGAGTTTCTAGCAAAAGTCCAAGTTCCTATCCTAAAAGGGTGAAGATAGGACCTATAATAGTGGACTGCGTGTTCATAGGATATGCTAAAAATAGTAAAACATGCCAATTTTTGATTCATAATTCAAACATCCGAATATCAATGAAAATATAGTAATTGAATTAGATAATGCTTAGTTCTTTGAACACATTTATCTGTATAAAATTAGACATGAACAGTCTAGTGAAGGTCTAAATGATGTAGAAACAACAGTCTAAACCAAGTAAGGATGTACATAATGATGAAAATCCAAGACGTAGTATACGTCAAAGAACATAAACTTCATTTGAATTGGATTTTGAACTATCTCTCTAAGAAAGTGAGCCTCAAATATTTAAAGAAGCAATGTCATCTTCAGACTCATTCTCTTGGAAAGAGGCAGTCAATAATGAGATTGAATCAATCTTGAGCAACCATATGTGGGAGTTGGTTGATCTTTCTCCAGGACATAAACCTTTAGGTTCTAAATGGGTCTTCAAAAGAAAACTGAAAGCGGATGGTACTATTAACAAATACAAGGCAAGACTTTTAGTAAAAGGCTTCAAACAGGAAGAAGGCCTTAATTATTTTGATACATACTCGCCTATAACAAGGATAATGTCAATACCAATATTAATTGCCTTGGCAGTAGTATATGGTCTAGAAATCCATCAAATAGATATGAAAACAACATTCCTAAATGGAGAATTGGAGAAAAAAATTTACATGAAACAACCCGAGGGTTTTGTGGTTTCTGGTAAAGAAAAGAAAGTGTGCAAACTAGTTAAGTGACTTTATGGACTAAAACAAGCACCTAAATAATGGCATGCGAAGTTTGATCAAATCATATTGACAAACGGATTCAAGATAAATGAATGTGACAAATGTGTTTACATTAAAGACACTCCAAATCACAAGGTCATTGTTTGATTGTATGTGGATGATAGGTTGATCATCAATAGAGACATTTTTGATATAACTGCTATGAAATGAATGCTCTAGAGCAAGATTGATATAAAAGGCCTTGGAGTTGTGGATGTGATCTTAGGAATAAGAATTCATAGAACTCCAAGTTGATATAGTCACAGTCTCATTACATTGAAAAAGTACTTGAAAAGTTTAAGTATTTGGAATTTGGTATTGCCAAAACTCCATTGGACGTGAGCTTTGCTATTCAAAAGAATGAAGGTGAAAATGACTCACAGTTGGACCACGCAAGAATGTTGGGATGTTTAATGTATATAATAAATTGTACACGATCAGACATAGCATGTGATATTAGTAAGTTAAGTCGGTACACGAGTAATTTCAATAAAACTCATTGGATGGTAATGAAAAGAGTTTTGGGATATCTTAAATACACTCAAGACTATGCTTTGCATTATAATAAATATCCTGCGGTACTTAAAGGATATAGTGATGCAAATTAGATCATCAGATCGAATGAAGTAAAATCCATAAGTGGATATGTATTTACTATATGTGGAGGAGCAGTCTCTTGAAAATCATCCAAACAGACATGTATTGCTCGCTCTACAATAGAATCTGAGTTTATCGCGCTAGATAAAATATATGAAGAAGTATAATAGCTCCAAAATTCTTGGAAGATATTCTTTATTGGCCCAAACTATTGGCACCAGTATGTATACACTGTGATAGTCAAGCGGCAATAGGTAGGGCAGGGAGCATGATGTACAACGGTAAATTTCGTCACATAAGACGGAGACATAATACCATTAAAGAACTTCTCTCTAGTAGAATTATCACTGTTGACTATGTGAAGTCAAAGGATAATATGTCGGATCCACTTACAAAAGGCCTATCTAAAGAAGGAGTTAAGAGAACATCCAAGGGAATGGGTTTACGGTCTAGGACAAGTCAGCATAGCGGTAACTCTACCTAGCAGACTGGAGATCCCAAGAGCTAGGTTCAAAGAGATCAAACAGAGTTGTATCTGACAGGTTCAACATTGTCAAT
Organism: Capsicum annuum; assembly: GCF_002878395.1. Classification (NCBI taxonomy): domain Eukaryota; kingdom Viridiplantae; phylum Streptophyta; class Magnoliopsida; order Solanales; family Solanaceae; genus Capsicum; species Capsicum annuum. Next base: position 85,013,219 of record NC_061112.1, read on the forward strand.
ATACCCAATCCATTCTCGTGATGTAGACAATATTTATAAACAAGGATAAGACTTATGGTGTGAAGTTTTTTAATGATTATCTAAATTTGACAGATGTGACCAAATAGTTTAATCTATAGGATTGAATATTTATAAATCACTTATGTAGAGATAAAGTGGAAGCCGCTTCAAGGAGAATGTTAGTAAAAGCCTATTCTCTGAGCTCTCATGAAATCGGGTTGTGTTCATGGCTGAAACGAACAAAATTGTGAGAACCATAAATGGTAAAAAGTTGGTTATGTGAAATGTGTTGTCTAGGTATACATTAAAGCTCAATGGTTCAAAGATATCAAATCTACCGATTGACCGAGTGCATCCGATGCATATTCACTACGAAAAGTTCAAAGAAAAACTCACTTTTATCTAGATACATTTGGTCTTGGCTTGATAATCACATACCTATCCATAATATTTTTCAAAGTGTAGTCATTCCCATTTCATGTAGGGGATTGTTGGGTTCAATTAGTGTGAACGGAAAATAGAGGCAAATTCTTAGAGGAAAAATGAACACACTTAAAAGAAAAGTGTACTCACTAAAGGAAAGTCTACTTCTCCCACATTGGTAGGAGAAAGTAACTTTATTGTGTTCTTATTAAGAAACACTCCTTCAAGTGGATAGCGAGGCAAGAACCAAGAGGTGTCTCGCGTCATCGTTGTTGCTCGCTTTGCTCTGCTTCGGATTTGGATTTGGATTTGTCAAATGATCGATCGATGAAATTAATTTCTTAGATAAAGGTTAATTGAAACTTGAAAAAAAACAGTCTGAAAATCCAACAGAAAAATGCAATATTTTTTTCTCCATTAACGTGCATGCATGCAGAAAATGCTGAAAGGTTGCTCGAAAGGGACACAACTCTTCGAGTAAAAGACACATTATTTCGAAAAAAAGTATGACTGTTCGGATAGCTGTGGCTGTTCGGAAAAGACATACTATTTATAATGGACAGACATGACTATTCCGAAATGATAGCCTCCTTTCCGAAGGGGTACTTCATGGCTATATAAACCTGTATTTTTTTCACAGTTTAAACACGAAATTTCTGCATAGCAATAACATTTCTCTTGCTTCTAAAAACTCTGTGTAATCATCTCCCGTTGAGTGAGTTCGAAGAAAATCAGAAAGTTTGAGGTACAGCTACATTCTGATTGTGAAGTCATTTTATCCTGAAAGGAAAAATTCTGCAACCTTGGGTACTTGAGGGGAATTAATTTCTGAAGGACACTCCGTGAATTCGAAGGACTTGGCTTTATTTCCACTTCATCTTGTTTCTTTAAATATAACACACTTCTTTTATAGTTTATATTGAGCTTGTGTTGAAGGTGTTAAAAAAATTCATAAGTGTTCTTGATATAATCTTGAACTTGTGTTGAAGTGGGTTTTGCAAACATATAAATTGTGCACCAAAAAACAACAACGAATGAAGGGAGTAATAAAAAGTGCCCCGTTAATTGGGTTATTGTTACACGCGAGCATTTCCAATGAAACTAAACCAGGTAAAACATAGCAAAATTTAATAAGAGTTGCTAGTCCAAAATAGAAGTGCAACATTAAGTAAGCACCACTAACCACACTACTGATACTAATATACAGAAGATGCAAATAAAATTCTCATGAACAATTACGTTCTAATTGAGGAAGAAGCAATCCGTAAAAAAAAAGAATATAATATAAAGTTGGTCGCAAAAATAATCATATGATTCTGGATCAACCAGCAGACAACACTAATTTATCAATTATGTATCGAAAAATTGGGTGGTTCTTTCCTCTCATTATGAGGATAAAAGATGTAGTGAGTAGCTCATACTGTATAAGAACAATAAAGTGTTTGGGTTGTTCATTTTTCTCGTCTGTCCATAATTATGAGGTTTATACATGGCACATGTGAATCTTGTGGACTCCCTAGTGTCTCTCGAATTTATTAATTACTATAAACTTTGTTGGAGTCCCACACTTTTATGGGGTAGGAATTTGGTCTTTTTATGCGGTGTTAGATAATTCTAAGCTAGTTTTTTAAAATTGACAATATCTATTTCTTTATTATGGTATTAGAGTCAAATTCATTTCAATTTATTATTTTTGATGTCGATCCATGTCTCATATTGTTCACGTACCAAATGTTCAATACTCCTGGATGTGTGGAAGAGTACGAGAAGGGAAGGGGAGATTAGAGTTCTCCCTCATGAATTAGTTTTTGAAATTGAGTTAGACTTAACCCTAGTTGTTCAACTTTCAATCAAAATTTTCTTTGACTCAATTATCGAAGCTTTCACAAAGATTGGTGCCTTAATAGGCATTTGGACATGCAATTTTATGTCTGTGAATGAAATCATGAGATTAAATCAGCGTTTGATCATGGCGATTTCATATCATGAAATGAAATTTCAAATTCTCCAAAAAGCATGGTTTGAAAATTTCAAATCATGATTTGGGATTGCATCTAAGAGTGTGGCTCAATGGTTCGATGAAGTTGGGTTGAGCACCATGAGGTCTCAAGTTCAATTCCCAACCTAGACTAACAGTAGGTGATTTCTTCCTATCTGCTATAGCCTTGTGGACGGAGTTACTTAGTAATTGTAGTTGGTGGGAGATGGCCGGTATCCCATAATTTAGTTGAGGTGCGCCCAAGCTAGCTCGGACACCATAATAATAAAAAAAATCATGATTTAAAATTTTTCAAATACAAAATTAACCATCAAGTTTATATTTTATAAAAAGAACCCCATCATTTATATTTACTAACCATTTATTTCATATGTAAATAAAATTTATAGTTCATCTTATTATTTTAACAAATCTTTAAACTATTTATATCTCATTTAACCATTACTCTCACCAACATATAGCCTCTGATTATGAGAAATATTCATTTTTTTTTTTTGAAAAATCTTTTCATTTTATTAAAAAATGATGTTTGGCATAGAAACTCCAAATACAACTTGAAGTTCTATTTGAAAAAGTGAAAACAAGTCTCAACTTATTTTCAACTTTTTCTAATTTCAAGTTCATTTTTATAGTTAAGAAAAATCTCTCCAAAAAGATATGACAAAACATAAATCTGACTCCAACTTCAACTTGAACTCCACCTCTAATTTTTTTTTCAAGGCCAAATGCCTACAAAATTTATTATTATTTCAAATCAATTCCTACTTTATCATTTATTATTCACCTAATTTTTCCTTTGATCAATGAATGTTGTATTTTTTTAGAATAATTTTGTGATAGTGTTGTACTTTTGTTATGAACTTTTACTTATTTGGTAAGATTATATAAAGAATTATGACAATTTTGATAGTTTTCTCAACTTATGGAATTTTTTTATTTATATATAAAAAAAAAACTTAAAATTTCAAATTACATGTCCAAACAAACTTCAACTTCATCTCATATGATTTCATCTCACTTGGCCAAACAGGCCTCAGACTTACGACTATATCTATCCTATTACTCTAACTATGTATCAAGTATGATTAAATTTTTAATGTATCAAGTAAAGCTTACAAATCACATGTAATTAGAGTCGTCAAAATGAGCTTGGTCCTTAAGGCCGACCCAACCCAGCCCGTTATAAGGGTTAGGTTGGGTTGGGTTGTAATTTTTGAGCCCATTTAAAACTGGGGCTTATAAGCCCAACCCAAGTCAGCCCGTCGTTTCTTGAGGCTGGGCTGGGCCAGGCCAGCCCATGGGTCAAAATACTATTTAATTTAAATTAAAAATATATGAATATTGTAAAAGGAAAAGTAATAATTAAGAATAGTAGTTATTGAATTAATAAGTTTAATATCTTACATAGTATTTAACTTATTAAGTTAAACCTTAATCATCAAGTATTGATGTTTCATTTCTTATTGTTATTCAATTTAAACTTAAAATTAAAGAAAATTGTAAGCAAAAAGAATTAAAAATATAAATAGTGATTACTCAATAAAGTTTATATAGTATCTTACACAATATTTTACTCATTTAGCATTAAATGACAAATATTAAAATTTTTAATCATAAATATAAAAATTGCATCCATCATGAAACGTTCAAACACATGTTGCAGCTAATACTCGAAATCAATTGCACAACATTACCCAAATTCAAAGCGATAATATTTTTAAGTGAATTTTAAATATTATTAATTTTTTATATATAACTTTTTTGATATTGTTCAACTTATTAAATTTGCATATGAATTTAGATGAATGTTGATGTTTATTAAGATAATGTAAGCAATGAATTCAAATATGTTTGATAATGTATTGGTGTTGACATATTATAAATCATCGTAGAATCATGTACTTTATATAATAATATGTTAGAAGTGCGAATGGATTTCCATATTTATTAGTTCAAATTGAAAAAAAAAAAAAATCTAACAAAAAATTGATAAAAATAAAAGGCTAGTCCGTCCCAACCTGCGACCCTATCAGGGCTGGGTTGGGTCATACATTTAGGTATAAATAACATAAATACCAACCCTATTGAAATTAATTACACCCTCTCCCACTTTTTTAATTACTTTACCCTCTTTCTTTTCACTTAAACTTATTCCCAATTTTTCTATTATATCTGTAAATTATTCTAATAATTTTAAATGTTCCTCTTTAGTTTTGGTATATAGTAATCTATCATCTATGTATACTATACAATTAAGTAATTGTTTAAAATAACTATCCATAAAATGTTGATATCTACCCGGTGCATTTTTATATCCAAATGGTAATACGTTCCATTCATAAAATCCCTGTGGTACCATAAATGCGGTTAATTCCTTATATTCTTCTTCTAACTTTAAGTGGTAAAATTCCGATTTACAGTCAAATTTACTAAAATAGTTATATCCTTGTATTTGTCTTATTTTTAATATCTTATTTGGTATTGGATAATTATATGTCATAGTTTTTGCATTTAAATTTCTATAATCAATAACCATTCTACTTTTACCTCTTTTTTGTTCACTATGTTTATTTACTATAAATGCTGGACTATTATGTTTACTATTACTTTTTTGTATATACTGTTTTTCTAATAATTCATCTATATGCATTTTAAATTCTTTTAAATCGTCAAAATTATATGTTAATGATTTTTGAGTTATTATGCCATTTTTATCTATTAGTTCAATTTTTATAGTAGTTTTATGTTTTTCCCATCCTTTTAATGGATCTTCACTATACAATTGTCTTAATTTTTTCTTTATTATTTCTACCTTATCTATTGAAAATATAGTTAATTTTTTTATTTATCAAAAATACAACTAGTTCTACTTTGTCTTCTGTAGTTTTTATATTTTCTAACTTTTGTGTAATTTTTTCACTTCTTTCTATCCAATGAGTTTTCTTTCTTATTTTATTGATAACTCTTTTTGCCCTTACTTTTTGTTTACATGGTGTTGTAAACCACCAATCTGTTTTAGTTATTATATGTGGGTATAATTTATCTAAAAATGACATTCCTAAAAACATATCTTTTGATGTTAGTTCATAATTGTAAATTTCTTCTATTGTTATTATTTTATCTCATATCTGGAATTTTACATTTTTAGCTTTATATGTAATTAAGCTTCCTTCATTATTAAATCCTTTGACTACTATTGGTGTTTTAATTTATCCCATTTACTTTCTGGTAAACAGTTGTATCTATCATAGGTGTATAATACCGATTATAATATCCTTCTACTATTACTTTTACAAGTACATATATTTTCATATCATGTTAAAGTTCTTTTTATGAATAATCTTTCTTTATTATATGTTATAGATAATTGTGTACGTTCTATATTGTATGATTTTACTTATTCTAACCATTTTATTCCTAATATTATGTCTGCTTTTTGCATTTCTTCTTTTATTTCAAATTCTATTTTTATTTTTCTGACTCCTATTATTATTATTTTTTCTGTCGTATCTTTAATGTTTATTAGACTCCTTGGTAGATCTGGCATATATCACTATTAGATTTTATTTCTTCACTTTTTACTAGATATTTTGCTATATAATTTTCTTCTTGTCCTCTGTTTAAGAGTTTTAAATATTCTTTTTCATTTATTGTTCCTGTTATGTAATATTGATTTAAATTAACTGTTGAAGTTGTTTCATAACTCGTTCTTTTTGATGAGCTTGATGATTCTGGTTTTTCATGGGCAATTCTTTTTGTTGTGCTTATTCTATCACTTATTATTTCTAAATCTTCATCTATATCTATGTCTTTGTAACTATAATCATTATTATCAATTGTTTTTACAAATTGCTCAAAAGGACTTTCTATTTATATTTTATTAATTTTATTTTTTCCTATTATTTTATGTTTTGTTGTTAATACATATAGATTTTTACATCTTGCTGTAAATATTTTACTTCCTGGGGTTAGTTCTATTCTTGATATTTTTCAATATAATACTAATGATTTATCTATATTTTTATCTATTATTGCTACTGAATAATTCCCACATATTATAAATTTAAATTTTTGGTATATTAAATTTCATTTATGACAGTTATTATACTTTTTTCTATAAGTTTTATAATCCTATCATCTACTAAATATAATTCTATTGGTGTATCGATTCCTTCTCTAAAACATGCTTTTATTAACATTTCTGTTCCTCCAAGGTGTACATATTTTATTGAGTCTTTACTTTTTATATCATTTATTTCTTTATTAATTATTCTTTTTGTTACTAGTGGTATGCTAGCTCTTCCTTTTGCATATCTACATTCTATTACATGTTCTTTTTGACTTACTACGTAGTATTCTTTTTTTCTTCTACTAAATATATTTTTTATTGTTGGTATTTTAAATATTTTTTCTACACTTAAATCTAATTCTTTTCCTTTTATTTCGTCAAATATATTACTGCCAAATATTATTTTTTAATCTGTTCCTTCTTCATTTAAATATTCTTCCTTTGTTATTATTTTTATATTTTCTTCAGTTATTTGGTTCATTTTTATATCTTCTTCAGTCATTTGGTTCATCTAATTCACTATCTATTTCATTGTCAGTTCCATTCTTCGAAATTTCATATATACTATCTTCACTTTCTAATTTGTAGTCTATATAATCTATCTGCATATATTCTGTATTTTCTATTTTTATTTCTGATATTTGTTTATTTTTTGAATTTTTTGGTAATTTACAATCTCTAGCTAAATGTCCTAGTTTTCCACAATTATAACAAGTACATTCTTTTATAGATTTCTTTTTTCGATATGGTCTTTTATGTTTATAATTTTTTACATAATATCTTTTTCTTGGTTTCTTATATTTATATTTTAATTTTTTGTATTTTTATATTTCTTATGTCTTTTTCTTTTCTTATAATATCTTTCTTTACATTCAAATTGTGGTGCTATTTTATATTTGCAACATGCTAAATTTCTTATTAATGTTTTTTCCATTTTTATTTCTTCTCTATATTTTTCACATAGATTTCTATACCATTGGTGAAAAAATTTTATTCTTGCTCCTAAGGTATCTACTATTTTTGCTTCATCCCAACTCTTTATTATTTTTGAACTAAATGGTTCAGGTAATTTACTAAAATATAATTTTCTTATTTCTTTACTTTCTTCTATATTATATGTTCCTTTATAATAATATTCTTTAAATGCGCACGTATACTCATCTATATAGCATATATTACATATTGATTATTTTAACATTAAATTTCTGTTCGTATCTTTCTCTTTATTCTACTTTTCTTCTTCTGTTGTTATACTACTAAATTCTTCTTTTATAGCTATTTCATATTTTTTCAATATTTCTGTTGGTAGTATTTTAGTAGGTATTGATGTTCCTTCTGTTTTATTATCAGATCTTAATACTTTTTTACTTGCTTCAGCTAGGTTTAAAAACCATAATTTTACTGTTCCTATTAATGTCTTTTCTATATATTCTGGTGTATTTGTTATATCTATTTTATTATCTAATAATTGTTTTGACATTTATCCTACCCATAGTTGTATTGTTTTATTTGTGTCTATTACACAGTCTAAATATAAAAAGTTGTAATTAATTATTTATTTTGGTGTCCATTTATTATATTCATCCTTTGGATTATATCTTTTAAACTTATTTTTATAATTATTGGTTGGTTTTCTTATTTCTGATGTATTAAGTATTGCATTTTTATATAGAGTATTTACTTCTGAATTTATTAGTCCTAGATTTTCTTTATTAATTACTTCTTGTTTTTCATTAATTTCTAGTTTTCCTATGTTTTCTAGAATTTCTGTATATGTTTCACTATCTTCCGAATCATAATTATCTGTTTCTTCAGCATCTATTGCATTTATTTCTAATTCACTGGTTTCTGGTTCTTTGTTTTTTATTTCTAATTTTTCTTTAAATTGATTTATCTCAATTAATAATTTTTGTTCTTTATCTTTTTCTTCTTTTTCTTCCTGTCTCTTTTCATTATAAATCTTTTAGCATTTGTAGTTCTTTTTCTAATTCAACAATCCTACTATTTTTAGTTTCTTCTATTTTTTGTATTTCTTCTGTGGTTTGTTATTTTATTTTATCTATTTCCTTTTTTCTGTCTATCTCTTCGTTTTCTCTTTCTATTCTTACCATGGCTGCCAACCTATCTTCTAATTTTAATTCTTCTTTTTCTAACATTAAATATAAATGTTCACCTATTTTCTTATATTTCCTTCCTAAATTAGAGAATATTATTTTTATTTTTAATCTTTCGTGATTTTCATATGTTTTTCATCTATTATAAATTCTTCTTTGTTCATTTTATTTAAATGTATATAAGTTATGTTGATATATATATATATATATTCTAGACTATCTATTGTTGATTCTAAATTTGATATTTCTTCTTTTTGTGCATTTATTGAGGTTTTACTAACTCCGACAATTATGTTATACTGTAGTCTTTCTATCCTTATTTTTAACTCTTTACGTTTTTCAAATATTATTTGTTTTAATTCTTTATATTGTTGTGGTTTTTGTACCTTATCCATCTAAACAAATATTATAAATATTGTTTTGGTGAATATCTAAATCTAATCGTTTCATAATTAATAAATTAATCAAATAACTTCAAATATATACTACTTCCGCAACTTTTAACAGCATGAACTCTAATACCAATTGTAGGGGGGTGCAGATAACTTGGGTAAATAAATAGATAAATAGATTTATCCGAAATTATGAAAAACCAGATGGAGTTTTTAGGAATACAAATAGATAAAAGTGGAGTAAAAATGCAACAACATATAGTACAAAAGATAATAAACTCAAAAGAAGAATTAGATACAAAAAAGAAATTACAATCACTTTTAAGATTAGTAAACCAAGTAAGAGAATATATACCAAAATTAGCAGAAAACCTAAAGCCTTTACAGAAAAAATTAAAAAAGGATGTAGAATATAATTACAACGAAGAAGATAAAAAACAAGTTCAAAAAATAAAAATACTTTGTAAAAAGTTACCAAAATTACAATTCTCAGATGAAAATAAAAAATTTACATATATAGTAGAAGCAGATGCAAGTGAATATAGTTATGGAGGAGTACTTAAATATAGATACGAACTCCCTATTAATATACATAACATAGCCGACATATACATATCATTTTGTATATATGTTGGGATTTTTGTAATATGTTTAGGGAGTTGGGATTTTTTGTAATATTGAAAACATAAGTTGTATATTTGTGTAATTTTTAGTACATTTAGTAAAGGGTCGACTCTTCCTAACACATTAAATTCTTTGAACCATAAGGCTTGGGCTGGGTTGGGTTGGACCAACCCATTTTGATAGCTATACATGTAATCAATGATTAGCACAAAACGAATGTAATTATGATGAATCATTTAAATGTGAACATGGAGTGTACAATGATGTTATTTTAGTCGATTGGCTAAAAATATTAAAATTCTTTTTGAATACACAAAAATGAAGAGGGGTTGGGGTTGGGGTTGGGGGTAGGTTTGTGATTGGGCTATTGAGGGAGGGAGAAGGCCAGGTCCACATGGAGTGTTTCCACTTTGAGGAATCTGAGCTCATAACAAGTTGAGAACCCCACATGGAGTGTTTCCATTAATAGGAATGCTTTGCCTATGGATATCCACTCCAATAAAAGAAATTTCCAAAACTAGGTGATGTTAAACAAGACGTTACATGTACTTAGCACCAAATTTAATATTTTCACCAAAAAAAATTAGAATAATAGCTAATTTTCAGTTACAAAAGCTAAAAGATAATTATTTGTAAATTCTTTCCCCAACTCTATCCTTGTGTCCGTTTTTTCCTTGACACAACTTTTATAGGAAAACCTTATTTGTATTTGGTGTCACTAATTATATAAAGTTCATACAGTTAAGTAACAGGTTAACGTAATAAAAATCCTATTATCGTTGATTAATAAAAGTTTAGTGTAACATGTTTTTCAATTAATCACCCATAAAAATCTATTACCATGCCGCCTTCATTTTAAGTGATAATTTGATTTTGAAAATTTTATAATCGTCTAATATCATTAATCAAAGGTTATTTAACTAGATTGTCCTTTAATTTTATTTGTGCTCAAGATAGTTAACCTTTATAAAATAGTTGTATGGATAATTTATAAGAGAGTAGATTTATGAAACAAAAAATAAGTAATGTTTTATTGATATCCTAAAGAGACCCTTATTTAGATGTTTAAATATTTCTCATCTATGTAGAAAAAGGAATATATTAGCACAAGCAGGCTAACTTTATTTTCGCCTTTAATATATAAGTTCACCAAAGCTACATGCAAAAGAAACGGGAAAATTAATTATATAAACTTATTGGATTAGTTATTAGAAGTGATATCAAAATTTTTAAGTTTTCAATTATAACAATTTTCATTTAAAAAAAATATATAATTTTTTTTTGTTTTGTTGAAAATACAAAAAGTAATTAATGAAAAAGGAAAATAAAGATTTAATACAATTAATATACAATTTACCTTCCGTAAATATAGTTAACCTTAATTATTGATATTTATCCACCCCCAAATCCCTCTAACCGTTGTTTTTTCCTCCTATTTTAATTCTTGCATTAAGAGTTTCCATCTTCATATACTACCTTCCTCTTTGTACATGATTAATTTCTGTCAGTAAACAAAACACCGTAATTTCGGCGTCAACAAATTACTGAGGATTATAATTTGAAAGAAAAGCAAAAACAAGTATTTCTTTTGATAACAAATATGAATTATGTTAATTTGCATTCAATCATGATACGTCATGGAGGGAGATGAGATTAGTTAGGTTTGTCTAATTTTTTATGAAAATGAATATTTTCCATTCAAAACGAATTTAAAGATTTATTTTTTTGTGTTTCTTCAATTCTCTATTGTTACATTGTTGAATTTTGTACGTTTATCAATTGCATGAAAACTAAAATTATTATTTAAACAGGAATACCAAGGAACTTTGAAATTGATGGAATTATGTATTATGCAACAACAAAGTACAAAGGATTAGTAGAAGCAATCGCAACATAGCTGATGATAGACATATCAAACTGAAAGGTCAAGCATAAGCAGGTAAAAATGATTGTGTATTTTTAGTGTATTAAATTGGATATTATAGTTGTATGTAATTCGGGTATCTATTTTTTGAGTATTTTTTTTTTAATTTAACAGCTACTATTTGATTTGTGTGGTGGAGGGCTGTACTTGGTTTCTTCGTTCTTCCAGAATTAACAAATCAAAGGTTTTTAAGATAAGAAAGTATTGTGACACTCATACATGCTCAATAAAGGATCTAGTTTATGCAAGGCGTCAAGGAATGACAAAAGTGATAGCTGGATTGATTTTAACAAATCAAAGATTCCAGAATCACCTGGGAGTAATGATGTATTTAGATCAGAAAAGTAGTATTGTTGATTTTTTTTTTATTAAATATCTATTGTATGTGATACCGAAATATATGACAATGGATATTAATGAAAATACTGAACAATCTGTTATTTGTGTTGGTATATAGGATTCTACATACAAATGACGTAGTCTTATATAACTGTTTTTAGAGTATGAAACTACTATAGTACACAATACAATATTCATGAATTGTTCAATAAATTACGTTGAAATCAGTTTATATACTCATTTCATATTTAAATAATATTTTTTTTTGAGTTCTCAATGTATTAAGTTGATGTTAAAATTGATATCGATGAAGTTCCGCATATATTACATTTTTATTGAATGAGTTTTATGAATGTGACAATCGATAAGAAAAATTATGTTTTATTTTACATAACCTTTATAGTGTATGTAATGGATAATACATGAAAAATTATCACCGTAAATATTGAAAATAAATTAATTGATAATTGTTTAATGTCAAATAGTTTTTCGTTGCAATAAAAAAATAATCAGCATTAATCATGATTGATATTGGGGTTTGACGAGTTTTCTTAACTTACTTTAATATTGTCAAGAAAACTCATCAAAATATTTTATTTTTGATCTGATGATTACCAATGGTACCTTTGTTGAAAAGTAAAACTTCAGCAAATTACTTCTGGCTTTAGAAGATAAAAGTGGGTTAGTACCATTTTTAACCGAACATGTTTTCGTATTAATATGAAAAGATTGCAACACAACCTATTTTAATTCAATTCATTTTTTAACCCGTTTATTTGTCATCACTATGCTAACTTAAGGTATAAGTAGAGAATCAACATAATAAAGAAGACGAATTTTACGATAGAATGTAAGTAAAATCATTAAGAAAACAATTTTATTTAGCGGAAACATACAAATAATATTCTCAACATACTATGACTGTCCATTTCATTTTAGGTAAAAATATCTGATTGAAAATTAAGTTTAAGGAATAAAACAAAGATTTTCAAACATATATATAAGCAATATATAGAAAAAATATGCAAATTAAAGTATGTTAATTGTAATTTTGAATGAGCAATGATAAGAGTTTCACGAGTATTTTCAATTTTTTTTCTCGTAGTAAAAGAATGAACTTTTATATCAACGAGCCTCAACAAATCATTACCTCATTAGTGGCGGTTTAAACATGAGAATTTTTTTTCAAAAATTCTTTTTCACTTTATTTTAAATATAACTTTAAAATGGTGTTTGATTATGAGAATTTCAAATATAATTTAAAATTATATTTAAAAAATAAAAATAATTAAAAAAAATTTAATTGTTTTCACTTTTTTTACTTTTATCTCTCTCACAAAAATTCAAAACAACCTCAGTTTATATTTATGATCAATAACAATTTCAATTTAATATTAACAATAAAATGTGAACGCTGCGTTAGATAATTTCAAAAAAGGTAAAGCTATTTGTGATAGATTAAAAAGAAAAATGTCTCACAGGACACAATACTAATTATTAGCATGAAGACTGCTGTTTTTGACATATATAAAAAGTAAGTAAAAAATATTAAAGTTAAGTTAAGTTAATTATTAAAGTTTAGGGCTGTTCAAACCGAACTGTAACCGTTAACCCAACCGCAAAATTAGTTTATTGGCTAATTCGTAATGGGTTATCAGATTAATGGCTAGAGAACAGATCAAAATTTTATAATTAATGACTTATTGGTGCAGAGACGGATTACTCAATTTTCTTATCGGGTAAACCGTTAACCCATTAAGAATTATTATAATTACATTTTTAACCTTAGATATATAAGTATCTTTTGTCAATCCAACATATGAAACTCCATTTATTATTCTATTCACTTCTTAGTTTAGAAAATAACATGTCACTTCTTGTGACATCTAACCATAAAGTGTAGTCAGACTCCCTAAAATGTAAAGAAAATCTGAAATTAATTTTTAAATTAAAATATAAATTATTCTTGACAACACAAAAGATCACAATAAAATGAAATAACCCAAATGTGTCCTTCACAAAGTTTGATATAAAACATAAAAATTTAAATAATATTAATGTTTTAATTTTTTTTTTGTCAATCTAGTAATTAAAAATGTTTCTACGTACATTTTAGGTCTAGAAGAAAAATTTTATTTGATTTGATATTTTAACCTATTAAATAACTACACGAACAAAACTCAAAGAAGCCTAAAAGATTGATAAATAGATCAATCATAGTATACAAACAACTTAATCGGTGAAGAAATGGAGGAACTACCAATAATCGCTCGATATTTCATTCTCTCTTAAATTTATCTCTTACACCATCCGATAACCGTCCGTTAATTGCTAATCCGATATCTAACCAACCGTTATCTTATTGGGTGACTAGCGGATTAGTATATTTAAAAAATGATAACCAATAAGCCGAACCGCTGAGCATAATTATCCAACCGATCCAACCGATAAGCATCCCTATTAAAGTTAATAAAAAGTAAAATATCAATTCTTAACTTTAAAAAAGGATAATACTCACAAAAATACCTGAAGTTTGACCGAATTTTCAGTTGAACAATTGAACTTCGAGGGGGTCCTATTACCCCTCTAGACTTCTTTTTTTTTCGTATTTTAATGGCATATATCTGCTCACTTGGACAAGTGTGTGTAATTCACGCGCATTGGGCGCGTGATAGTGATAAAAAATTATTATAAAATTTTTTTGGTCGGAAATCCCCTCAATTTATTTTATATATTTTTTATTAAATTCCTTACCCCCTTTCTTCTACTCTTCTCCCATTTTCATCTCCCTTGTTGAAGGTTTCATCTCCATTGTTAAAGGTAATATTTTTTTCATTTTCTTAACAATTCCATCCACAATTCTCAGAAATTAAAAAAAATAAGGCGATGGTGAGTACAATTTTTGACGAACTATGATAAAGTGGAGGACATTAAGAATGGAGATTAAAATTCATTATGGTGTCGAATAATCCATTATTGAAGGTAAGATTTTCTTCGTTTTCTCAACAATTTCAGTCACAATTCTCGAAAATTAAAAACTATTAAGGCGATGGTGAGTGCAATTTTTGATGAACTATGATAAAGTGGAGGACATTAAGAATGGAGATTAAAATTGATTATGGTGTCGAATAAGAAATGTTTAATGGTTTTGAGTTTTGGATTCTGTGTAGTGATATTTAGAGTGAAATGACTTGTGGGTGTGGTTTATTTTTTATTAATTTGATCTGGGTTGCAATCTTTTTTAAGAATTTTTTTTTCGAATGAGTCATTTTCAACACAACCTCATTTTCAATTTTTCATTTTCTTCTCATGGTAATTCACTATGGAACCTGAAAGAGTCATTGCCATTGAAAATGAAGAAGAAAATCAATGCCCTGTTACTGCTCACCAAACGTTTGATGAAATGCCAAACTCAAATTTGACTTACAAAAGTGTGGAGTAAAATGGAGAACGGTTGCTGTTGAAAAGAAAATGGAGCAAAATGGAGAATGGGGCAACCAAATTTCAAACATTAAGAATCAAGATTTTTGGTGAAAAAATGATAAAAAGAATAAGAATGGAAAAGAAATTAAATAAAAATTAAGTTTAAATAAAAAATACATGTGTTGATATGTCATTGGCGCGTGTATTACACTTTCTACTCCAAAACTAAGTATAACGTTTTGGGGGGAATTAATTCCACTTTAAAAAGGTCAGGGGGTAATAGGACACCCGCAAAATTCAGTATGCTCAACTGAAAATTCGGTCAAAGTTCAGGTATTTTCGTGAGTATTATGACTCCTTAAATTGTGAACAACTTTAATACTTAATTATTACAATAAAAAAAACATTGATACCAATAATATAACTTGCCATAATTATTCAAAGTTTTAATTAAGAGTGATTAATGTTAAATGCTAAAAATAAGAAAATAATATAAATAATAAATATTCGATAATTGATTTTCGAATATTTAATTAAAATAGATTTTTCTAAAAAGTTGCTATAGCTTGTAATCATTTTTTTAGTCTAGTAATTATTGAAAAGTTTTGCTATAACTTATAATTAACAATCTAATAAATCTAGTTAGAATAATTTTCACAAAGAAAGAAAAAGAAACTACTTTTATCGTTCGATGACTAATTTTGGAAGTGAAACACAAATCAGTAACGGGTTCATTTCTGCAGCTTATATAAACCAAGAAACCTTGAGGTATGGAAATGTCTTTTTATTTGTTTTTTGTTCTATTTCTATGAATTCCAATCAAGTAAAAAATTACTTGACAACTTATTTAACCCTTTCTTGTACTACATTTGCACAATATGGGCATCAAAATGTCATGACAATTTGAGTTAAACTTCAAGATCACTTTTATCAAATATCGGAATCCGGAAATCTAGACTAGGCATATGATATTGTTCTGTCCAATATATATATAGTAGTATTTGTGTGCTGCATTTAAATCAAAGAAAAATCTTTTTGCCACAATAGAAAAAAGTTAGATTCACACTATAAACTAGGTAACCTTTTGACATTTTTATCACGTGTGAGAATTTATTTGAGAAAAGACTCACAAGGCTATGTAAGTCTTTTCACAATTATGATCAAATTTAGGCCAAAAATTAATGGTCATTTAGCACTTCCCAAAAACCAAATGTAAGAGTTCGCATCTCCCCATGCATAATGGAAAATGAAAATATAAAGGTGAAGAAAGAAGTGGGCCAATTATCATGATATGAGCAAAACAATGATAAAATGTTGGGTTTGAAATTGAGAGGACATCGTGTTAGTAGTTGTAGATTATGAAGACGATAAATTAGCTGATAAAAAAATATAATATTAAAAATATATTATTGATATAATTTGATCAAACGATCTACATATTGAAAATAACATTAAAAAAATTAAAATCTATTGGGAGAAAATCTCCCCCTAAACTAAACTCTCTAGAGGACTACATTGTGGATATTATTGTGTTATGATATGGTATGAGATGAGAGATCCTCAATTTATAAATGTACAAAATATTTCTCGAAGAAAGAGGTCATGCAAATATAAAAGAAAATTATATTTTACTTTCAGGAAAAATAAAAGTAATTATGATATTACTTGTAAGAAAATCTGGACAAAAACTCTAACAAACAAACACGTATTTACTATTTATAATTCAAAATATGCATCATTAATAATATTAGTCTCTCGATTTCATATACAAGGATGTGCTTGAATTTTGGTATGAATTTTCCAATTTTTTCATGTTTGGTTGGCCTAAATGTGTCCAAAAAAAATTTGTAGATATACTTATTTTCCTCCCATTAAGGAAAATGAATTCCTACTACAAATAGAAAAAATATTTTTCTAAATTCTTTTTCAATCTCACCACCCCACCATGTTCATCTAATCCACCCAAACGCTCTTGAGCCCTACTTTCTCAACCTACCACCTCGTAATGTGATTCACCTCTTCCACGACTTACTCAAAACTCGACCTTGGATCCCTCAATTCTAGATACTGCCTGGCTCGAGATGCCACCCTAAACCAAGATATGACAAACTGACATCCAACCCTAAGGCATAACCTCAACCTTGAATCCGACCTTGAGCTATAACCTACCCTGACCCAATACGGGGGACCCGACCCCAAATCAACCCAGGACCAAATACGAACCTCAACTCGAAACTTAAGGATAAAATAACTGGGATAAGATCTCGGGGTCGAGGGTTTGGTCCCGACAAGTTTGCTTACCCCGAAAATAAAGTGACCAAACAAAGATGTGTTTACTTATTATCTTTTTTTTTTTGGTCAGAAAGGAGAAACTTATATTAAAAGGCATAGAATAAAAGTTTTATAAATACAAAACCAGGTTAATCAGCCTGGGTTAGTAGCAAAAGAAAAGATACTTGGCTCAACAAGAGTTTGAGCATTAAACCTAACGGATCTTTCAAAAAAAGTTCCTATCATGTCTGCCCACAATTGTTGTTGGGCATACATTGGAGGAACTAGCAAAATATAGGCTTCATTCAGGTAGTCTAATGTTGCTCCTTATTTAGTGTCACGCCTCAAATCCTATTGGGGCGGACTGGCACCCGTAACCGAGGAGGCCCGGGAGAACCAGCTCATAATCTTATACTTCCCATGCATACCTCTATGACAACCCGAAATTCGGACAGTATCATGTCGCATATAAAAGAAAATAATCACCTGTATAAGCTCGAGCACACATATATATGTATTTACAATACTTGGCTGTTGGAGCCATCACGTCTATTAACAAAACACCACCTTGACTGTACATTAGGTCTACAAAGCCTCTAGACAATACACAAAGTTTAACTAAGGTCGGGACACACCCCGCCATATAACTAACTTCTATACAATACCAAAAGTGACTGGATATGACACGAAAAGCCCCAAAGCAAACTGAAGCTCACCAAAAGCAGCTGGGTATCCTGGCTCCTACTTGGGGGGTTTATGAGCTGAGGTACTTCTGCCTGCAGCATGAAATACAGGTCCCCCGTGGGGGACGTCAGTACGAAATATGTACTGAGTATGTAAAGCTGTAGATAATCACGTATGATATAGGAGCTCAATAGAAATCAGAAACAAGTGAATAAATCGTAATAGGAGTGGACCACACTTACTAGAACTTGTGACAACCTGTACATTGTATTTATTCAATCACTTTACCTTCGTTCTTATCATCTTTGTAATCATTACTGTACTATACTGTGACCATTAAGCTGCCTCCAATACATATCAACTGGGATCGACCCATGATAGGCTTATGCCCCTGGGATACCACCCATAAACACATAACTAGGGATCGACCCATGATAGGCTTATGCCCCTGGGATACCACCCATAAATACATAACTAGGGATCGACCCATGATAGGCTTATGCCCCTGGGATACCACTCGATAAGAGAGAACTTCCATCACTTAGTTTAATTAATCTTTGAGATTGTTATTTCGG
>NC_061112.1:85032155-85033862 GCF_002878395.1 Capsicum annuum
AACAATGAAGTAAGAACTCATTGGCACATTAATGAAGTGTTTTGGAGTCATCAATGCCATAACAATGAAGTAGGAACTTATTGGTATATCAATGAAACGTTTTGGAGTCATTAATAGCACATGGATCTTGTTCGAGTAACCGGATACCTTCTGACATTCATTAGTGCAATAAATATGTAAGATTTGGAAAACAAGTAAGTATTGGAATGTCTTGACATCTTGTAGGATGGAAACAAGTTCATTAGTAACGTAGGACATCATACAAAATCATTATGGATCACATGTTACTGAATAACTTTGGAAACTTTCTTAATAGAACAATTGTTCACTTTCATGCCAAAGATATGGTATAGAGTATGCTTTACATACCTGACTGTCAACCTTCAATACTAGTCCCAAATGGACTTCTCATTTTTTCGGATTACTTATCTACAATGAACATATATAGCAATCTAGTATTAGCGACCAAACATCACAATTCAATTATTTGAATTCACCAAACTAGTGGTTAAGTAGTAAGCCTTAATTACACCATAAAGGGTGTCACTTTAACCCTCTTATACTCCAATTACATTCACATGCCATGCATATTCATACAACATCCTCCAATATCAAGTTTGGATTCATTTATCCTTCCAACCAATCCATTAAACCAAATTGAACCATAGACATAAATAATCATCAATTCAATGGTATATCACCATATCCACCTTCCATAACTCAATTACCATATCCACCTTCCACAATTCAATACAACCAAACCATGCAAAATAGTCCATAACCCTATTTTCATCACCTTTCAATAACAACCAATACATATAATCCTCTATCACACATATACATATGGAAGAGAACAAAGGCAAACAATATTCATACCTTAGAATTCACCTCTTGATTATGCAATCCTGTTTGCACAAATAATAGGTGCCGTTCGAAGCTCTCGAGATGACAAACACAGTTATCGGATTACTTTGGAATTTCTACGGTTGAATTTGGCTAGGGTTTGTTCTTTCTCAATGATTGATGATGAAAATGAGTTTTTGAACTCATATACATGTATATATACACATATTCCCGTCCATAATATCATAGGGAATGACCAAAGTGCCTTTAAAATTTAAATAATGTCAAATCTGTCCTTTGGTGGACTGTTTTGATAAGCTAAAGTATATCGACCATAACTCTTTGCTGCGATATTGGATTTGGCTGAAATTGGTAGATAATTCAAAGGGCTTTCATTTCATATAAAGTAAGCCACCCAGTTCATCCTGTACAAGGAGTTATGATCGTTTGAAGTTGATCCTAAAAATCTGTTTTGAGAGGCTGAAGTAAAATGAGTATAACTCCGTACTCAGACGTTGGATTTGGATTAAACCAATTGCATTGGAAAGAATACTCAAAGATCTTTCTTTTCATAGGTCGCAACTCTCCCAGTTCATTATATTAAGGGAGTTATGATCATTCAAATTTGATCCAAAAAATTGGCTGGCCTCAGTAGTTTGTGTGCAGGAAATTTTCTTGCACATTTACTATTCCCAAATATCCCGGCCACCATTTTATAGTTTCGAACGTGCTCGATTATATTCGAAACCTATCCGTTTTTGGAAATCTTTATATCGTTGGAAAGCTTATTCAATAACCTTCGTATGGAACCATCGACGGGCAAATTCTGGTATAAATAAAATAAAATAAAATTAATTCCATATA
>NC_061112.1:85033962-85114001 GCF_002878395.1 Capsicum annuum
TTACTATTCCAAAATATCCCGGCCACCATTTTATAGTTTCGAACGTGCTCGATTATATTCGAAACCTATCCGTTTTTGGAAATCTTTATATCGTTGGAAAGCTTATTCAATAACCTTCGTATGGAACCATCGACGGGCAAATTCTGGTATAAATAAAATAAAATAAAATTAATTCCATATAAATAAGACCAATACACGTACTTGAATACACCAATGCACGTACTTGAATACGGGGTGTTACATTTAGCTAGCCTGTCCGCAACTTGATTTTTCTCCCTATAGCAGTGTTGGACTGTAGGTGCCCCTGCCTCCTCTAACCTCGACCTGCATACATCAATTATGGCATCATAATATTTGTTGCCTTTTTTTAGCCAGTTTAAGATTTCCACAGAATCAGTGTTAATTTCAACAGGCAGCAGGTTATGGTGAATAACAACATTAAGACCTTCCTTGAGAGCATAGAGTTCCATTTAGTTATTAGTAGCACTAATGAACCTTTGACAGAAACCCATGATCCATTTCCCGTTGTGGTTCCTAATACCACCACCTATTTCCCTTTTCCTGGGTTCCTATGAACGGACCATTAATATTTAGCTTGTAGTTCTCCATTTTGGGGAGGGGGGAATCCACTTGATAGAGATAGTGGTCAAAGGGTTGCGTTTTATCCCTTTGGGGTGAAGGTGGCTGAATTTGACAGTACCAATATAAACGAAGATTTCTTATTTGTGTGATTGAACAGGTTGTTGTTTCTCGATTTCCAAATTGCCCAAAGGCATTGAGGAATGATCTCATGCCAGAGGATGAGGTGGTCGAAAGCCTTGTGCTTTGTGATTTTCCAGGTACTAGGCCAGGCTGACACCTTAAAGGATTGAGGAGTAACGAGTGCATTTTTTTTGCATAGGAGACTAGGTTGGCCCAAAAGATAGAAGTATTAGGGAACTTATATAAGTAGTCAAAGTTCCAGTTGCCCTGCTGCCACACCTGTGACAGCTTTGTTTGGTCTTCTTTGATCTGAAGAGGTCCATGAATAATGTTTTTGAGGGGTTTGCTGTTTGGGATCAATCAGTCTACCCAAAAATTAATAGTAGGCCCATCTTTTACAGCCCAAGTAGAAGCCTTTCTACAGTTATTTCATCCCTTGTAAATATTTTTGCATGTTCTAGAAGTATTGTTGTGGCAAACCATGCCCTCTTTGCCGTAATTATCTTTCAGGATTCTAACCTAAAGGTTGGTGGGATGGTTCATAACTCTCCATCTAGACTCATAAGGATAGCATCATTCTTTATACCAACCTTTTGGATCCCCAAACCCCCTTCTCCTTTAAGGAGAGTGATAGTGTTCCAAGAGATCATGTGCATTTTCCTTTTATCATTGGTAGTACCCAAGATGAAGTTCCTCAAGGTTCTATCAATGAGCTTAAGGATATATTTGGGGATGAAGATGTAACTCATGTTGTGATTAGGGATACTGCTAAGGAAAGCTTTGGCCAGAGTAGTTCTCCCAGCCATATCGAGGAATTTAGTCTTCCATCCCCCTAGTTTGGAGTTCATGGAGTCCAAGAGAAAATAGAAGTCTCTATTATTGGGTTTGGCATGAAAAATAGAAAAACCAAGGTATTTTCCAAACCCAGCCTTCTCTCTAATTTACATTATCTGGCAAAGCTGTAGCTTCTTATCAGAGGGACAGTTGGAGGAAAAAAAGACCCTAGACTTGGAGTTATTAACTCTTTTTCCAAAGTGATGGGAAAAATTGGTAAGGGTGTTGATGATGGTCTGGCAGTTCTTTTCACCAGCTTTTGCTATGAGGATGAGGTCATCAGCAAAGAAAAAGTGAGATATCTTGGGGCCCTTATGGCTGATGAAAATGGGGTCCCAGTTCAGAAAATCAACTTCATAGTCAATCCTTCTAGACAAAAGTTCCATGCAAGTGATGAAGATGCAGGTTGAAAGAGGGTCACTCTGTCTTATTTCTCTAGTGGGTTTGAAGTAATTAGTTTTTCCACAATTAATTAGGATGGAGATAGAAGAGGTGGATATGCAGGACATGATCAGCTTAGTGAGTTTAAGAATTGAAGAAAAAGAGAGCCCGTCTGATAAAGAGCCATTCTAATTTGTCAAAAGCCTTTTCAAGATCTATCTTGAGGATCATGTTAGCTTTTTTTCTTTCATTTTTGAGAAATGGGTGATGTATTCCTGAAAAATAATGTCATTGTCAGAGGCTCTTCTGTTGGAAAGAAAGCTTGATTGGGTGGGGCTACTGATGTTGGCTAGGTGATGTTTCATTCTATTGGCAATGAGCTTGGTAATTATTTTATATTGGGTATTACAGAGGCCAATAAGTCTAAAATTCCTAAGGTTAGTGGCATTGGTGCATTTGGGGATCAGGCAGAGATAGGTAGAGTTTACTTTGTCATCCATGATACAGGTATTGAAAGTATCTTGAGAGAACTTAACCATAGAATTGCCCAGGATTCCCCCAATTTTTGGTAAAAAAGAGGATGCAAGCCATCAGGGCCAGGAGCCTTATCTGGCTTGAAAGAGAACATAGTTCTTTTGATTTCATCAAGATTTGGGATAGATTCCAGGCTCTGGTGTTCCATGGGGTTGATAGAGCCCCTAGAGGATGTTTGGTAGTTGAGGTTGGAGGAGGAATAGTCAGTGGAGTACAGGCCCTGGTAGAACTGCAGGATGTAGGTAGTATTTCCTTTTGGGTATACATCTAGGTACCCAGGTCATCCTTAAGGGAATTTTTCCTCCTTCTATTGATAGTAGAAGTATGAAAAAATCTGGTGTTGTTGTCACCTTCAGTGAGCCAGCTTATTCTAGACTTCGGCTGCCATAATTCCCGCTTATGCCTAAGAATATCACTGTATTCCTTAGAGAGCTTATTTTCAAGATTGTAAAGGAAAGAGCTAAAGGGGTAATCAACTGATTTTTGAATGCCTTCCAATCTTGCTAGGAAAACTCTTTTTTTTGGAAAAGGTTCCCAAAAACCTCCCTGTTCCAGGATGAAATGATGATCTCAAAGTTTGAGGTAGCCTATGTAAGGTCAGTGCTATCA
Source organism: Capsicum annuum (assembly GCF_002878395.1). Classification (NCBI taxonomy): domain Eukaryota; kingdom Viridiplantae; phylum Streptophyta; class Magnoliopsida; order Solanales; family Solanaceae; genus Capsicum; species Capsicum annuum. The sequence goes on from NC_061112.1 coordinate 85,037,023, forward strand.
TTGAAGCACCTGCCCATCATTCCAGTAAAAGTTGAGTGGGAATACCAGATGGTTTCCAACCTGAAGGGTTTACTGGACATGGGGTGGTTCTTTGTGAGGCTGACTAATATGGGGGAGTGATCAGAGTGATTCCTGGGAAGATGAGTCACAGATGATTCAGGAAAAAGATTGATCCAATTATCATTGGCAAGACATTCTCTAAAATAGGGGCTTTCTTGTTCCTATGCCTTTTGTTAGACCTTAGACCAAGCAAACTTACTGCCTTTAAAATCCAAGTCAATAAGCCTACTATAGTTGATACAGTCCCAGAAAAGACTAACTCTACTGTGGTTAATTCCATTACCCTCAAACTTCTTAGAAGAATTCAAAATCTCATTAAAATCACCACCCACCAGCTAAGCACTATTAGGTAAGTCTCTTATGGTATCATCCATAGGTATGAGCTGGTCCCAAAAAGTTTTTCTTTTAATAAAATAGTTGCTGGCATAGATGGCACTAAAAAACCAGGAAGAGGGAGGGCTACAAACCTGAACAGTGACATGGATGTCCTGAGAAGAGATATTGATGTCAGTGATACTGATATTATTATTATTCCATATAATGGCTAGACCTCTAGGGCTCCTAACTACAGGATGTTGGATTTTCTTATTATAACCTAAGAAAGCAGCAAGATGGTTGTGGTCTCCCATCCTAGTCTCCAGGAGAGCCAGGATTGAAGGCTTGTGAAGGTCAACCATAGCTTTACAGTGCCTTTTGAAATCAGCATTGTTAGCTCCCCTAGTGTTCCATATTATGCAATTCATCATCGATGGATGGGGTATTGTGGTGTCCATCATTATCTCCTTGCCCCTTTCTTGGAGGTTCACAGTAGGTTCCTCCTCCAGGTGTTTCCTCTTCCTTAACAAGAGAGACCTCTTGGTTTTGTAGAAGTTCCCTGTCCTCTGGGATGGTGGGACTATTTCCAAGTCAAAGATTCCTAGATCCTGAGGGATAATGATTATAGTCATTTCGCTTAATAGATCCTTAAAGAGTAGGTGGATTGGATTTCTTAGTGTTTCTAATTCTGCTCTTGGTACTTTCATTGAGGCTAGGATCTGTTCCATTTCTGAGTTGCTCTATATTAAGGCCTCTAGGGTATGCTCTCTTTCTAGCATTTCTTGTGGTGGGATATTCAAGGGGGGGGGGGGGAGGGGGGGAGGAGGGGCTCTGTAGGGCTCTCTCCAGGACTTGGGGAGCCCCAAAGGTTGGTACAATAAGTGGACCCTCCTCCAACAATTTTTGAAGTTTGGTCGGGAAGAATGGTAGAGATTGACTTGCTTGGGACATCTCTGTGTTCAACATCTCTGGAGACAGGGGTCCAGTTGGGCTTGATTGCTTAGCCTCAGGAGGGCCGTCAACCATATGTTTTGGCCAAATTTGTTGAGTCCCATGTTCAGACCTTTCAGTACTACCTCAGCAAGGTAAAGGGGGTCCTGGATAAGGATTCTTATGGTCTTTCCCTCCCATTCCAAGCTCAGTGAAAGAAGCTGGTCCTTGAGGCCCGTCTTCAGCCATGACGTTGGATAATGGTTCACTGGAAGTGGGATTGAGGAGAAGATAACTTGAGGGGGTCGCAGAGATGGAGGTAACCCTATTTTTTAGGATGGAATGGTTTTGTTTTGATAGGGGCTCCGAAAGGGGAGCATGGGATTTGGTTATTAAGAGTGGGGGAGTATAGGGTTGGTCTTCAGGTCTAGTTTCACTCTTTTCAATCATGTCAAAGTCAGTGATGAGACCAGTAGCAGTACCCATAGAAGGCATATTTCGAGGAATAGTTACCGCCAAAGACTTGGACAAGACAATAGTTTGACTTTGTGTATTCTTTCCCAAAGTAGATATATAACTGTCTTGTCCCTTACTCGAGCTTATTTTGGGCTGAGTGGTTCCCTTGATGGACTTTGTGGAAAAGTCACAGTTGAGAAAGCCCAAGTCCCTTTTATTAGAGATTACATTATCGTCAGTGGGCTTGTGAGTATCAGGCCCGTTTGAGTTGGAATGGCTTGGCCCAATAAGTGCTTTTTTGGGCCTATTGTTGTTTTGGCTCTAAATTCACAAGGGCCACTTGGCTTTGCCCAGGGTTAGGGTTTCATCTTCAAGGGATTTTCCTTTCCCGGCGGCGCCGGGTGATGGATTAGAGAACTTACCTGGATCCCCGTCGCTAGTGGATGCAATCGTCGACTCCTTGTTAGGTGATCTCCTTTTTGTCTTCTTGAAGGTGACCGTAGTCCATAGATCTGTTGCTTCTATAGCTGGGTCTGTAACCTGGGGGTTGGCCACTTCTTATTGTGTTCTAGTTGCGATCGATTGGGTGTAGTTCCCTCTTGTGTGGCCTAGCTTTCTGCATAAGTTACATAAGAAATCATCTCCCTCATAGTGAAACGTTTGATAGTGGTGTTCGATGGTGACTGATCTTCTGAGTTGGGTGTCTATCAGAATCTGGACACATATGCGTGCATATCATCCACAAAGTGTAGCTGATATGCAAGCATCAATTTTTACTAGTTGTCCTATTTTCCTTCCCATTCTCTCCAAAATGTTTTCGTCGTAGAATTCAGTAGGTAGCCCCAGTAGCCTGACCCAGATCGCAGTTGTTAGGACCTTAGATTCACTGGGTACAAAATTGGGGGTCCAGTTACGGATAGAAAGATATGCTCCGGCTACGAACCAAGGGCCCTGTTGGAGTGCCTTCTTTTGGTGTTCCTCTCGATTGAATTTTGCTGTGTAGAAATCATACCCAAGATTGATAAGGGGAAAGGGATCCTGGATCTTCCATAGTTCGGCGAGTTGTTTCGTAGATAATGATGATTGAACCGTTTGCCTACTAGTTTTATGATAACGGAGAATTTTCATGGTCCATAAATTCTGTCTTTGTCCTCTTCCGTTAATTTAATGGCACTTGGGGAATTTGTTGGCCCTCTGTAATTGAATCTTGTGGATGGTAGACAAGATAATTTGTGTCCATCTAGGTGTTGTTTCTAACGATGTCACTGTAGGAGACGCCTTTTGAGTCTTCTACGCCTTTTGGCTCATCGATTGATATTTGGGTTATCCCCTTATTAGGGGGTTCCGGAGGAACGATGTTCGCAAACGACTGTTCCGTCATCAAAGCTTTTTTCTACGAAGAGTTTTCAACTTCAAGCTTTAGAATTACTTGATTTGTGTTTACTTATTATCTTTTCTATTTTATCACATTGTTTTATTTATTAACAAAAACATATGTTTTTTTTCTATCAAAGGTTGAGATGGAAAACGTTTTATTTCTCATGGAAAGTGTTCTATTTCTCAAATTTTAGCGTGAAAATTAACTGCAAAATTAATGTTGGACATCCGATGAAAAACAAAAGACATGTTTATTTTAGCTTAAGTACAAATTAATTTCAAAATCAATATTTTTAGAAAGCAAATCCGCTAAGTAAGGTGTCTAGAGCTATTTTTTTTTTTTAATATATATATTATATATACTTATATACAGGAGATAATAAGATAAGATTTGGTAGTCCTCACAAAAAAATTTATCCAATAGAATCTCTACATATTTCTACTACTATTTTTTCCTGCACAGTATTATTTTTGTCCTCATTCATTATTTATGATCATTTTCATTTGGACTTTCATAACTGAATTATATATAGTAATTTTTTGTAAATTCCTTCTTATTTCCTATTAAATTACTTGTTCTTTTTATTTTTTTTTACATATTTCTTATATTAAAATTTAATTATTTTTTAATTTATTTTAGTGAATTTATTAATCCTTTATAATTGTAGGATGTGATTGATAAAGATAAATTATTTTCTTCTTGTCGAATGAATCGTTACACTTGGTAGTGTGTCATAATATAAAAAATTACTATTGAGTTTTTCATTGTATTTTCAATTGTTTAATTTATCTTTTTTTAAAAACAACAAGAATTGGGAGTAGGGAAATATTTAACTTCAAAATATATATTGATTCACATAGGAATGCAACCATTCAAGAGATTAATCTAACATATGATTAAGTTTACTTTGAATTATTGAATGCTATATTTTCAAAACATTCGAGGAAAATAACTTTTATATTACGTATTGATTTGAAAATTCAAATAAGTTTTTCTTTAACTTGCAAATATGTTTATACAATGATTTATTTTTTAAGAATTATCAGGAAATTTCGAACAACTCCTTCAATAACTTAATATCACAAAAAGTGAAAAAATAAAAAATAAAATTTAACCTTTTATGTTAGTTTGAATCCAGGCTTATAAGCATGAGTCAAATACACCACTTTAACAATTTTGAATGCCTAAATATGATTAACCTGAATAATATTGAATTAATTATGTATTTGAAAATATGAAACAAATTATACTTATTTTGATAAATTACATATTATTTTTATATCTTGAGGTTGAACCCGGGCTTAACACAAATCACTCAGAACTAGTATATATATATATATATATATATATATATATATATATATATATATATATATATATATATATATATATATTAAAATTGAAACTCAACAAAAAATAAATACAAGTAAGCGGGACTATGCATAACACCTTACTAATCCTAATCCAGTTGAGTCAAAAAAAATTTCAAGATTAAAAACATCCGGTTAAAAAAAAAGCTATACTTCCTCCGTTTCATTTTATGTATCTTCATTTTCTTTTTGATCTGTTTCAAAAAGAATATCATCTTTCCTTATTTAGTAACTATTTAAAAATATAATTTTATTTTTATCCTTATTATTCTCACTTAATTAAAAAAAATGATAACATATTTTTTTTTTTAAAAAGAATAATTTAATAAATATTATCAAGTCTTTTTTATAATATAAATCCTGAGCCCGATTAAAGGGAATATGTTGTCTGAAATGAAAACATTGGGGATAAAGGAAAGTGAAATGCACATGCTGAAAATGTGAGAGCAGTGAAGAGAAAAGGGAAGACATTATTAAATACGAGGTACATAGATAGAAAGGCAATGTCCATTGGTGTGTTTGAAGAGCAAAATGTAGGGCCCTCCTTTAAGTACTCTTTGATCGGACTATTCTGGAAAGTATTTCCTGTTTTTGCTATTATTCCTCTTTGCTTTTTCTGAAACCAAACTCTTTCAGCCACCTCTGCAGTGGCCCTGATTTTCCATAGTTCCCATACGAATATTATTCCAAAAATAACCTCATTGCTTTTCCCAATTTACTATCCTACTCTCTTCTTGTTCCTTTTTAAGTTTTTTTTTTTTTCGGGTGGTTTGGTACAAGGTATAAGAATAATGCTGAATAAGATGTATTAGTAATGTCTGCATTATTAATATAATTATTAGTAATACTGATATTAATTATGCAGATATTATTTTTTATACAGTGTTTGATTTAATGTATTAAATATAATAAATATTTATCTATTTTTTATAAAAAAAATTTGTTTACTAAAGCACCCTTCTTTGTATACTCTCTTTCAAGCTTAGAAGTAAGTAGCTACTGCTGTAGAAACGGAATACCCATGGAAGCATTATCCTCCTATTTGATGATATAATTACACATACAAACAATTCTTATGCTAGCATCAACGAGACAAAATTCAAACAAGAAAAAATGGGAGATGAAACAAAACAAATGGAGATGAAATGATGCCCAACATCTCTTCTGCAACTTTTGCAAAATTCAAACAAAACAAAATCAATTAACAAAAAAAAATCTACACGATGATTATATAAGAAAATGTTGAGGTTAAAAATGGTGATAAACAAAAAGGAAGTAGTAGGAGCAAAAAAAGTTGGATAAAAAAAACAAGAAAAAAGAAAAAATAATGCTTGATTAAGAAGAAAAAAAATATTTTGAGAGGTAAATTTGTCATTTAATAAGTCAATGCAAGTGTTGAAGCCTTTGTATTATTAAGACATAGAAAATGGGTGGTATTACTAATACATACTTCAATACACAATAAAGTGGAATAAAAAATGTATCAAACAAGGTATTAATAATACACATTAACTAATGCATGCATTATTTTTTTTAATACACTCTACCAAATGACCCCTTAGTGTTTTTAAAGGTGGGGCATAAGACAAGATTTTAGTTGGTACGAGATGAAGCGCGAGCTCTAAGGCGATGAGGCGTGAATTTTTAATATTTTATAAATTAATATAATCAAAAATAACTATATTTTTTTAAGAGATAAATCTCAAATTAAAAAACTAAATTAAAATTATAAAAATAAAAGGTGTATCTAAAACCGCTTCAATAAAAAAAACTAATCAAAGTCACACAATACAACCAATATGTGAAGTTCAATTTTCATATAATAAACTATTATATGTCCTAAAAAACATATGTTTATTTACAAAATAATACAGGGTCAACTTTATCTCTCTACTTTGAAAAATTGACTAAATATGTCCATCATCTTATTTTGGGATCAAATTTATCTCTACTATCATACTTTGGGGCCAAATTTACCACTCTACTTGAAAAAATTGGCTAAATATACCCTTCACCATACTTTGAGGCCAAATATACCCCTTGATACTTGGAGGACAAATTTACCCTCATTGTTAAGAAACTTTTCACTTGTACCCTTCCTTTAACAAAAAAATTTAAATCAACGTTAAGTGACCTATTTAAAAAAAATAAAACACACCTTAATCTAATCCTTCCAATCTGACCCACAAAAAATATACAAACAAACATACCCTTCCTCAGTTCTATTGGTTAAATTTTTCTAACGAACAAATATACTTTTCTTTCAATGTGCAGCGCTAATAGACTGCTTATAAATGAATAAAAAGTAAAATGAAATGGTATAACACAAAAGCATAGTGTTAGAGTTTATGAAGTTTTGGTGATTGACAAAACAACTGAAACATGTTAGTTGAAGTGGTTCACTGAGGTACAGGCAAAAGAAGGATCGTCCACAAAGAGATCACTAATATGAGAGGACAAGAGTTCTTGATTCAGAAATGGATAAGCTGGTGCACTTGATAAACTCAAAGCAAACATCACGTGTGGAGTTTAAAAATTTGAGTTTGATTATAATAGATGAAGAGAAGAAAGGTTGAGTTAAAGAAGGAGTTCTATTAAAATAAAACCCTAAAGAGTAAATAGTTTCAGCTAAGCAAGAAATCTAATTTAATAAAGAACTTTTTGGAGATTTGTAGTTAAATAAAGGGAATGACATTCACAATCGTAGACGCACACACAAAAGGCAAAATTGAAATTGACAAATTGACTTAGCAGTTTGTAGCTTAAAGATTGAAGGAACACACAACTGGACCTGGTTCTAATACTTAGAAAGTTAAAGAGTCTTAGTTTTTATGTATTCGAGTTGATTATTGAGTTGTAATTTTTATGTAATTCTAGGTTCAGTGAAGTATAAACTGAATTAGAATTATTTTCTTCAAGTTTTGGAACTTGAAGACTTGGGATCAATACCTTGGGAGGTGTGTGAGTTTTGTTTAAATAGGAGCTAGAGTTTATAATTTCTAGATTACATAAGTTTTGTAATTTTTTGTTTGTTGAGTCTCAATGTTTTTGAGTAAAGTTTGGGGTGAAATTCTGTAGAGGTACAGTCATGATTTTTTACACTTTTTAAGTCGGGTGTTTTTCACGTGAAAATACTGTCCATTTACTTATACTGTTCACTACTTGATTGGAATACATTAGTCAGGCTGTGTCACTCGTAGGTTACTCTTAAGTGAACATAAGTAAACTAAATAGGTCGTATACTGTATCAATTGGTATCAAAGCATGTTATCTTTAAAAGGATTAACACTTAAGATAAAATCATCATTTTGAACTCCGCACCACCTATTGGACATAGTGAAGGACAGTCATCCATTCGACTATCACTCTTTGATGGTTCTTATTTCATTTGGTGAAAGGCTAAGAAGAAAATGTATCTTCAAGGAGAAGACTACAAATTGTGGGATAGGATTACTAATGGACCAACAATTCCTATGAAGATAGTTGATAAAGAACAAGTAAAGAAAGTTAGAAGTGCATTTGCTCCTGAGGATCCGATTACCTTAATAAAAAATGCAAAGTCCAAGAATATCTTGGTTTTCGGATTTGGTCCTGCTGAGTATAACATAGTGTCAAATTACACCACTACTAAACAAATTTGGGATGCTCTAGTGAATGCACATAATGGGACTACCCAAGCAAGGAGAATCAGAATCCCCCTACTATTCACTTAATATGAGGCCTTTAAAATAAAGAAAAATGAGACTCTACAAGAAATAATAATTAGGTTTATCTCTTTGGTAAATTAGTTGTCATCCTTGGGAAAGGTCTTATCAACTGAGGAACAAGTAGAGAAAGTTTTGAGAGTTTTACCTAAGTCAAAATGGGATGTTAAGGTTACAACAGTAAGAAAAGCAAAATACCTCACTAGGATGTCCCTGAATGAGCTAGTTGGTAACCTGAAGACTTATGAAATAAACATGGATGAACTAAAAAAGGATGAAGTGGCTAAGGAAAAATCACTGCTACTAAAGGCTTTTGAAGTGATGAATCTAAACTGGATGAGTAACAAGTTACATTCACTTCAAAGAACTTCAAAAAGTTTTTTAAGAAAAAGAAATCTGACAAGAAAGGAACAAGTAGCAAGGAGCAATCCAATGATAGTAATCAGGCTGGGTGCTACAAATATGGCAAAACTTATCATCAAATTAGGTATTGTCCTCTATGGGAAATTGAGTAAAGAAAGGAGAGAACTGAAAAAAAAGCCAAAGGAAAATGCTAAGAAAAAGGAAAAAGAAGTATATGCTATGGTAGCTTCTTGGAGGTCAGATTCATAAGAATCAGATAATGAGAATGTTGATGAAACTAATCTCATGGACATTGGTGACTCAGACATGAAAGTTGAAGATGCAGCATTTGAGGAAAGTATTATTGAACTACAAGAAAAGTTATATCTGTATGTTGATGAAACTACTCTCATGGTTATTGGTGACTCAGACATGAAAGATGAAGATGCAACCTCTGAGGTAAGTATTAATGAACTAAAATAAAAGTTACATCTATTCTAAAAAAGAAAACTTATTTCATTAATGAGTGCTCTAATTGATGATTTTCAGGAACTAACCTATGATAGGGATGAAATATTTAGTAGTCTTGCAAGCTTAAAATTTGATTATGTTGATCTAGAAGCTTTCCAGACCCTCCTGAAAAGGAAAACTGCACCCTAAAAAAACAAGTTAGCAAACTTGATTCATCAAACCTGAGCCTTAAGTTTGAAATTTTAAGACAATCTCTTTCTGAAAAAGGTAAAAAGATCATGAACGTGAAACAAGAAAAAACTGAGTCAGAACTGATCTAGTATAAACATGACTATGCCTATGAAGAAGAAAATGTGAGGAAATATCAAGAAGTATCCAACTAAAACTGAATCTTGAGAGGGAAAATAGATGGACAAATTATTCCAGAATTATGAATAAGCTGAGTAAAAGGACTCATAATGAAATGGCTGGATTAGGTTTTTACAAAAGTTATAATGCTACAAAAGATCTATACAATATATATGGAAATCTTGGATATCCTACTACTGAATGTGCAATTGTCGTATAGAGAAGGGCTAGAAGCACAAATCTAGAAAAAGAAACTGATTCCAAATTAGCTCAGGCTAACAGAAAAGGGAAAAAAAATTAGTCAAAGAAATAGGTTCCCAAACCTATTGCCTCAATAGGCTAAAAGAAACTGGATTCATCCGTTTGATTATAAGAAAGGACCAAGCTTTTCTGGGTTCCTAAAAAGAGACCTCTAAACTATTTTATAGGAAAGAGTGAAAGGAGGCAAGCGACACTGGTATATGGATAGTATTTGCTTAAGGCATATGACTGGAGATAAATAAAAATTCCTTCCACTCTCTACATTTGAAGGGGGAATATGTAATTTGGAGATAGCAAAAAGGGTACTATCACTGGAGTTGGAAAGATTAGCAAATCTAAATCATGAGCATTGGAAGATGTCTATCATATAGAAGGACTAAGGCACCACTTGCTCAGAATTCACAATTATGTGACAAAAAAAATAAGGTAATCTTTAATTTTACAGGTTGCAAGGTGAAGAAGATGGATACAAAAACAATTCTTGAAATTGATAAATGACACAAAAATGTGTACAAAGTTGATATCATGGAAATGCCTGGTACAAGGCTGACATGCCTAAGTGCAATTGAAAATGATATCCTTCTTTAGCATAAAAGACTTAGGCATGCAAGTCTGAAGCAACTAAATAAACTAACTTCTAAGGATATGGTGTTAGGATTTCCTAAAACTAAGTTCAACGAAAAAAAAGTTTGTAGTGTATGTGTAAGGGAAAAGCAGGTAAAGTCCTCTTTCAAACCTAAGAATCATGCGACACAACTAGGTGCCTGACCTAGTCCATATAGATCTCTGCAAACCAATGAGGGTATAAAGCAGATGAGACAATAGAATGAAAATGAAACTGAAGAACAGTTATAGGAATAGGTTGTACCACCTGGTCCAACTGAAGATCAATTTGGAGGCACATTGATAGGGAGAACTGAACCAATAGAACCTCTAACTCAAATTATTATTAAGGATCCTAGTATCTTACAAGGATTGGTGCCTAAAAGCTACAAGTATCAAGGATTTCATCCAATTAAAAATGTTCTCACTGATCTCATTAATCTCACTTTTGGGATCACCACTAGATCAGGATTAAAGAACCTGAGTGCCTTTAAAGATTTTCTATCAATGATTCTACCTAAAAAGGTAAATGAAGCACTTCTTGATGCAGTTTGGATCTTTGCTATACAAGAGGAGCTTCACCAATTTGAAAATAGCAAAGTATGACACTTAGTACCATCACCACAAGAAATGACTGTGACTGGAACTAAGTGGGTATACAGACTCAAAATGGATGAACATGGAATAGTTCCAAGGAACAAGGCAAGGCTAGTGATTCATGGATACAATTAGGAGAAAGACACACACTATGATGAGATATTTGCCCCTGTGGCAAGATTTGAAGCAATTAGGCTCTTTGTAGCTTTTGCCGCCTTTAAGGAATTTACTCTTTATCGAATGGAAGTAAAGATTGCATTCCTAAATGGTTATATAAAGGAGGAAGTATATGTGAAGAAACCACCTGGATTAGAGAATGCAAAGTTTTTTAAATCATATGCACAAACTTAACAAACCCTTGTATGGGTTGAAATAAGCTCATAGGGCTTGGTTTGAAAGATTTTCAAAATTTCTTCTGGAGCATCGGCATACAAAAGGTATATTGATAATACTCTCTTTTTGAAAACTAATAGCAAGGATTTGTTGATTGTATAGGTTTATGTGGATAACATTAACTTTGGCTCTACAAATATTAATATGACTCATGACTTTGCAAAACTCATGAGTAGTGAATTTGAGATGATCATGATGGAAGAACTCAACTTCTTCTTCGGTTTACAAATCAAACAGAATTCTCCTGAAAAAAAATATTTGAAGGAACTACTCAAAAGGTTCTCCATAGAGAAAGCCAAAGAGATAAGCACTCCCATCAACACTTACACAAAACTGGATATGGATGAAATATGTTCTTCAGTGGAACAAAAGCTGTATAGAGGTGTAGACACGTAATTTTGTACCTTCCATAATTTTTTTTTCATTTTTTACCTTTTTCTACCGTGTACCCTCAACCATACAATCAAACCCCACAAAAATACAAAAATAACAAACTCCTTAACAAATTAAATTTCTAATATTCCCTTATCCCAACAAACCTTATCCTAACCAACTCCCTATTCACCACCCCACACCCCCTACCCTACCTCACTCCCCACTACCCCATACTACCTAATAGTTACACGTCATACAAAGGGAAATATTGATCACATACTCCTCACAGCCTCTCACTCTCACAGATAATACATATACACAAAAGAGGGGGAATGTACGGGGGATTCCATTATTTTTGGCGCACAGAACACACACTCTCTAATTGTTTCTTTTTCTTCTTCACGGGCACACAATCACTAGGGACTCCTCATCATAATTCTCTCTATAAACACATAAACCTCATTGAAATACTCACAGAGCAAGGATTAGGCAGTCACTCTATTTTTCTTTTCTGAACAACGGACATCACACACACACTCATAGAACAACAATACACTATCATAAAAAAGGCACCTCACATAGATACATAATATAGAGGGGAAAGGACGAGACTTAATTCTCCCTTTTTATTTCTAAATAACAAAAAACACACAGATATCCACACTAGAGAACATACAGAATTCATTTTCTTCTTTGCACATACTCATCTCACCAAGAACGCACAGATACACATATTTTTCATCGAGAAAAAGAGTGAAATCGAGTGAGAGGAAGAGATAGTGAGACGAGAAAGATAGAGAATTAAGAGATAGAGGCGAGAGAAATAATCATGAGAGAGAACTGATAGAGGTAGAGAAAGAGATCTACGAGAGAGAGAGATCCACAGAGAGAAAATTTGGGTGTAGATCGAGCGGGCATCAAATTTCCCAGCTTCTTGACTGTTTTTTTGGCGATTTGACTGTTTTCTGGTGATCCTTTTCGCTGGAATTGTTTACAGGTCATTCTTTGTTGAGTTCAAAGTTTGAAATTCTAAAATCTCATCTACCAGTCTAGGTTTGTTCGTATTTTATTATTGGTATTCATTTATTCTTCGTCAAAGTGCTATTGCGAGTTGGGTTTCGGGTCTGTTACAGTTCAAACTGATTTGGGAGTTGAGGTTTGACATTCTTCGAGGTTTCAGAGTGGCTTTATCATCTTCTTAGGTAAATCAAAAGCATTTGGAAGGTCTAATTCTATCTTCTCTCTTTAATTTTACGTAATCATGAATGATTTTGTGTGTTTTGTATGTTTGAATTTTGATTGTGTATTGGTGGATCTTGGATTTGAACATTGAAAACTTGAATTGATAATCGAAGCAAGTGTTAATCATTGGTTAATGGATTCGGGGATCGAAATTTGATAAAAGAAGAATAAATTAGTTGTTTTGATTCATTGTTCTTGTTACTTTTGTGTCTAATTGTCAATTTCGCGATAGTATCATGCTAGGTCGAACGGGTTAGGCAAATAATAGGTTTGGGTAGGCAAATTTAGAACTCGTGGATTGATTGAATGTTGAAAATATGTGTAGAGTGACTTGGTTTTTATAGTTTTTTTTGGATTAATTATGCTCGTTTGGATGGGGAATGCCCCGAAGGAGATTATATTTAGTCATCGGGGAATGGCCCGACGTATCATGTTTTCGAAGGAGGTTCGTTATCAAAACCCGAGGCATCAGGTAAATCATGGGAGCACAATTCAAGATTAGTGTAGGTTAGAATAGGATTTATTTTTTGCATTTTTTAAATTTTAGACTGTATAATTGGATTGAACACCAAATTTTGGATTTATTTTGTTTCGTGTGTTTGATTGATTATTTTATGTGTTTTGTGTGGTTTATACATTTGTAATGTCAAATTAGCCGATACACTCCATCAAGCGATCATGGTCGAACCACGGGATCGAGGGATGCCTAACACCTTCCCCTTAGTCAACAGAATTCCTTAGCCGGATCTCTGTTTGTAAATCAGTTTTAAATAGTCAAAGCCATTTTGAAAAAGGATATCCAAGAGTGACTTGGCACACCCGATTTATGCCAAGTGGCGACTCTGAGTTAATTGCAAAATGAATTCTTTTTGAAACAAATCTCATTTTTTGTCACTTTAATAATAAAAACTCTTTCAACCCTTAAAAAATCTTTTTGGAGTTAAAAAAGGGGTGTGACGGCTCTGGCAACTCTGCTGGGGACTATTTTTTAGAATTCAAGCTTTTTTTGGAGTTGTATCTGCTTAGTTTAGCACTATAGGTGTATAATCATTTTGTGTTGTGTTGTTTGGTGTTATTGTTTATCATTTTTGAGTTCATACGTGCTCTTTGTTTACAGTTTGTACCTTGTGTGTTACCTTTTTATATCTGGCATCATGTGCATAACCCGAGTCATTCTTTCTTCAATAAATCCATAGTACACATATGTACACGATCTATAGTTGAGTCATCCTTATTTTAGAGGGGGGATCCATCGGTGTTATGGAGTAGGTGGAAAGAAAAGCAGCCACTATCGGCCATTCGCTCCCCCGAACAGCCTTGTTAGTGAACCCCAACGTAGGTCAGCCTTTATGTTATGCTTATATGCATCATATTGAAGACCTTGCGGGGCCCACTTGGCCCTTTGTAGGAGGCTCGCCTCTGAAGCATCCCTACGTGCTAAATGTTGCATCTTTGAGGGTAACGTGGTCATTTGACAGACTGATTTAGGGAAAACATATGTTAAAAGTAAAGTATGTAGACAAGAAACCATTAGAAAAAAAAAGAGTTTCGTAGCTTTTAGTGTTCTTTATGGATTTTGTCTTTCACAATTCAAAAATTCAAAAAAATAGAATTTTTTTAATGGGAGGTTTTTATAAAGGAAAATGTAAAAAATAAATGGTAGAAGTTTGTATATTTCATATAATGAAAATATCAAAAATATTTTCCTTTCATATTTGTTGGTGTCATTTTTAGGTTAAGTGTCAAATTGAAAACTCAAAAAGATTTTATTGATGTTTTTCATCTTCTGCTTTTGGTCGCGTCTCTCAATCAGGGTTTAATTGGTTATTTAATCATTAATTGTCCTATCTGGACGAACTACGCACCCCTGATTCCTCTCTCTCTGGAGTGAGATACGTAGGCAGTCTATTATTGGTTCGGGGATCTTATTTGAAAAATTCAACAAAAAAAGATTTTCTTCACTCTTTATTAGAGTAGGTGTTTCATATACATCTTTAAAATAAAACTATAAAAAATATTTTTCCTTTAATAAGTTCAAGTTTCATGTTCATATGAAATTCAATATCGAAAATCCAAAAAGATTTTTCTTTGGTAATCATAGGTTTCATTTTGTATAGGGAGTTTAAACTTGAAAAATGCAACAAAAAAAAATTCGTCAATTCTTTTGACAATTTGTTATTTCCTTTTCTTTTTAAAGTTTAAAGAAAAAGAAAAAAAAATAAAAAAGAATTAATTGGCTATTTTGGCAAGACTTTACGAACTACGCACACCTGATTCTCCTCTCTCGAGAGTGAGATACGTAGGCGCCCCTCTTGGGTTCGGTGACCTTTTCAAAAAGAAAAAAAAATTGAGAAAAAAAGTGTTGAATTCTAATGCATTTGCTATCTCTCTTTCAGTTAGTTTAAGGTGGTTGGTTTGTGGCATTTTGGCTGGTCCTCCATATTGCACCAAGTCACAAAGAAAGTTATGGCTAACAAGGATGTCGAGTTTGTTGTCACTGATCATATAGGGAGTTCGGGCAATGAGAATTTAGGAGCTAATGAAGAGATTCGAAAATTAAGGCAACAAATGATAGAAATGCATTGAGCTTAGGCTAATAGGTTGCCACCTTCTCCATTTCCCACTGATAATCTAGAATATCTTTCTAGCTTGGCTTCAGTGTCACATATAC
This sequence comes from Capsicum annuum, assembly GCF_002878395.1. Taxonomy (NCBI): domain Eukaryota; kingdom Viridiplantae; phylum Streptophyta; class Magnoliopsida; order Solanales; family Solanaceae; genus Capsicum; species Capsicum annuum. Next base: position 85,052,539 of record NC_061112.1, read on the forward strand.
AATTTTCTATTTTTATTGACACACCACAACATGCATCAGGACCTTCTCCGGGGCAACACTATCCAAACACTTCCAATATTCATTTCCTCACTCCTCAACACAAAGCTATCGCATGCTCGACTCCACCCACTGTTCATATTTTTGTAGCACCACCAGCACCCGAAGCTCTTAATTTTAAGGTTTATCCATAAGTTGTGCCTCCCCACTCTGTAAGAGAGCCTGTATTGAATATTTTTGTTGATCAACATCATGCTATTGAGCCTACATTTAAGTCGAGTAATCCTTATGGCTACACTCACCTGCCTGAATTTTCTCTTACACACTGAGAAGCCTGTTATAACAGAAGAACAAGAGGAAATGACCAGAAAATTGAGAAGTTTGGAACTGGCTATGAAAGACCTCCAGGGACTTGGGGGGCTACAAAAGTGTCTCATATAAAGATCTGTGCATGTTTCCATGGGTTCATCTTCCTTTTGGCTTTAAAATGCCAAAGTTTGAGAAGTATGATGGACATGGCGATCCTGTAGCACACTTAAGACGTTATTGCAACCAACTAAGGGGTGCTGGGGGGAAGGAATAATTACCCATGACATATTTCGATGAGAGTCTTTCAGGCCTAGCTTCAGAATGGTTTGTTGACCAAGACATCGACAAGTGGATTAGTTGGGATGACCTTGCTAATGAATTTGTGAAACAATTCCAATACAATGTAGAGTTGATTCCTGATGAGAATTCCCTTACTAACATAAAGAAAAAGAGTACTAGACTTTCAGAGAGTATGCAATTAGATGGCGTGAACAAGCTACTAGGGTGAAACCATCAATGAAAGAAAGTAAGATAGTGAAGGTATTTATTCAAATGCAGGATGAAACATATTATCAACATTTGTTACCTGCATTAGGCAAGCCATTTATTGAGGTCCTCAAAATAGGAGAGATGATAGAGGGTAGAATTAAGACCGGCCGCATTGTGAGTTTTGCAACATTGAAAGTGACTACTCAAGTAATTCAAAAAGGTTTGGGAAATATCGGAGGGAAAAAGTATGAGGAAGATGCATCTGCTATTATAGTTGGACAACAGGCACGGGCAAGAGGATCACACCATCGTTACCTGCAGGCTCAAACCCAAGCTTATACCCAAGCTCCACAGAATCTTTCCCAAAATCCATTATACTGTATTCCCCCACCTATATATCCAATATATAATGCACAACCCTATGGTCAATTTCCTTCTTACCCACAATGGCGTTCACCAACTCTTCTGAGTCATCCTCAAACTCCACAAACATACCAAAGTCCTTCTAGGTCCGATTTTTGATCCAAGCCAAACAATGAAATGAGGCATAAGTCAAGAGATAGCTTTACGCCAATCAGAGAGTCGTACGCCAGTTTATTCTTGAGATTGGTACAACGGGGAATGATCACTCTTCTCCTTGGGTATACTCCTGATCCACATTTAAGAAGTTTTGATGCTAATATACGATGTGCATATCATTCTAATGTCCAGGGTCACAATATTGAAGATTGTCGTACTTTAAAAAGAGAAATAGAAAAGATGATTCAAGATAAATCAATTATAGTGCAGACCATTGACAGTGAGGAAAGCTCTAGTCATGCTGACATGCAAACCAGTGGCTAAGATGTCAGGCTGAGCAATTGAAAAGTCACCCCTCTCTCTACTAGGAAGAGGTCTGGTAGTGTGTTTTATTTTATTTTCTGTTTCCCAAATTATTTCAGGGTTGTAGTTCAGGATTTATCTTGTTTTGTCCCTTTGTCATTTTGTTCAAACCCTATCTTTTATTTTAATTAAATGGAGTGTCCCTTTTTATTTTTTATTTTAAATTTGTATTGTTTGTTTGTTTTCTTTACATAGAACATTTTATGTTGATTCTAGTGAAAGACATGCTAGCGGAATTTTCAGCTAGATCTTGAAATTCAGTTTAAGTATGAACATTGAATCAGAGGTTTGAGTTAGTAAAAGAGAACATCTGAGGAAATAGGTAAAGTGCTGAGAGATTTAGTGGCAAGTTGAAGCCTTCTTTGAAAATTAAGACACTTATTTTGAGAATCACAAGAATAACTTGATCATCAATTGAAAGACATATCTCAATTAGGTCAAATAGTGGTTGCGTGAACTGAACAAAAATCAGTTCTACAAAATCATGAGTCATTCAATGTGAGAAATATACAACAAAAGTGGAGTTGTATGCTAGAAAAGTGCAGAAGAAATAGTGATGCACAGACTCAGCCAAAGTTAATGCTGCAAAAGATGTCACAAATGATCTTCATCTTTCACTTCCATATTGCATGATATGTACTTGCATTTTTAAGGATTTATATGAAGAAGGCATTTCATTCTGCTATCCAAACATTGTGTCATCCTTTGTTTATCCCATTTGGGCTTTAGTCCTATTTTCTTTCATACCCCTCTTTTGGAATCAAGATAGAGTCAGTAAAACTCAAAAGAGAAGTGTCGAGAAAAAAAAATGTGTCCAAAAGGAAAGAAAAGAGATGAGTGTCAAAATAGGGTTCAGAAAAAAATCCCAAAGAGAAAATAGAAAAAAAGAAACAAAAATCAGAATCAATCAAAAGAACAAGTTGCCAAAACTATGCATGACCTGATTCTCTTCTCTCGGGGGTGAGATACGTTGTCTGCCCTACTCTGGGTTCGGTTCAACCAAATGAATAATTTAGAATTGCCAGTAAAAATAAAATGGTGCATGAGTTAATCCTTATTGTTTGAGTCGATTCCAAAAATTGTAAGTTCCACCCCACTTCAAGTGTCGTTTGGGCCCCATGCCATCCTTTTTTTTTAACCCTATCCAAAAACCAAGTTTTAATCAAAGAAAGACCTTCAGATCAATCTTTGAGAATGTTAAGGCTAAGTATGCAATGGATATAATGACATATTTTGGGAACTACTCATCTTTCTCTGCATAAAAAATCAGGAGAGAAATAAAAATGAGAGAGTCTTATTGGTGAAAACTCTCACGGGCACCATAAGGCGATGGTAAGTTGAAAGAAATAAAAAAGAGATGGTCTTATTGGTGAAAACCCTCACATGCACCATAAGACGACTGTGAGTTGAGAGAAATGAAAATAAGAGAGTCTTAATGGTGAAAAACCCTCAAAGACACCATAAGGTAATAGTGAACTGAGAAAAAGAAAATGAGAGAGGCTTGTTGGCAAAAACCCTTCAAGGTGTCACTAGCTGAATGAGGTCTTAAATGCAATTAACCTAATGAAGCAACTCATTTTCAAGGCCATTAACTCAACAACAATTGGTGTAAGTGTGGATGGAAAGATCAGGCAGATTAATTCAAAATGCATGGCATAATCATTAGAGTTGACTGTCATTTTTAGACAAATTTTTTATTTCTTTATTTCAAATGGGGACATTCATGGTCTTTCCTTTCCTTTCTTTATTTTTATTTTATTTTCTTGAGTCGGTTATCCAAAAATCATTGTCATTCTTCTCTTGTCTTTAAGTTAAGTCTCTGCTAAAACAAGTGAGAAAAGATTTCAAAACTGGTTACCAGTTTCTCTAATTGCACAAAGCAAGACAAAAGCTAGCACATGAAAGAGACATGATTGTGAGCCAAAATAAGGCATGCGAAAAGTTTTGTCAAACAGATAAAATTGAAAACTTATGAAAATACCAAGGTTCTAGGGGTTTATCTGAGGAGCATGGCAAAGTAGAGATACTGTAATTGTTTTAGAGTCACTCTAGATAATCTGAGTTTGGTCAATAATGCCGCAAGTCGATGACATATGCTAATGGTTGGAAGCAAGGTTAAATGTGACGGGTGCAAGAGGGATTGCCACGAAAGCTAAAGCCATAAACCAGCCACCATGTTTTTAAACTAACAAGTTTTATTTGTATGAAACAGGAACACATGCTACCTTCTAATCAAGGATTTCAAAGCCTAAACATCAAAGGCCGTAATATTCTGACTTCTACAAACTCAAGAGGCAATGTTGCTACATAGATTTGGCATTCAAAACCATGCAAAATTTGTAAGGAGACACACTTTCTTGTTTGGTAATTCAAGCGGTATTTGTAAGGAGATGCACTTACTTGTTTGGACAATTGAAGCAGCATTTGTAAGGATACGCACTTCGTTGTTTGGGTAATTCAACGGGCATTTGTAAGGAGACGCACTTCCTTGTTTGGGTAATTCAAGCGGCATTGGAAAAGAGACGCACTTACTTATTTGGGCAATTCAAGAAACATTTGTAAGGAGACACACTTTCTTGTTTGGACAATTCAAGCAACATTTGTAAGGAGACGCACTTTCTTGTTTTGGTAATTCAAGCAACATTGGTAAGGAGACATACTTCTTTGTTTTGGTAATTTAAGCGGCATTGGTAAGGAGACACACTTCCTTGATTTGGTAATTTAAGAGGCATTGGTAAGGAGACACACTTCCTTGATTTGGTAATTTAAGAGGCATTGGTAAGGAGACACACTTTCCTATTTGGGTATTTCTAGCAACATTTGTAAGGAGAAACACTTCCTTATTTGGGTAATTCAAGCAGCATTGGTAAGGAGACACACTTCCTTGTTTTGGTAATTTAAGCGGCATTGGTAAGGAGACACACTTCCTTATTTTAGTAATTCAATAGGCATTGGTAAGGAGACCCACTTTCCTATTTGGGTATTTCTAGCAATATTTGTAAGGAGATGCATTTCTTTGTTTGGATAATTCAAGTAGCATTTGTAAGGAGACACACTTCCTTGTTTGGGTAATTCAACCAGCATTTGTAAGGAGATGGAATTCCTTGTTTTGGTAATTCAAGCAACATTTGTAAGGAGATGCATTTCTTTGTTTGGGTAATTCAAGCAACATCTGTAAGGAGACGCACTTCCTTATTTTGGTAATTCAAGCGGTATTTATAAGGAGACGCACTTCCTTATTTTGATAACTCAAGCAACAGTGGAGCCCACCCGAAGCACAAGGAGAATAAATGAAAAGTCAAGCAACAAGGTGAAACAATTGAAAGCCAAGCAACAAATTAAAATTACAAGTCAGGAGCCTACCTGAAGAATAGGGAGATGAAACTCAAGTCAGGAGTCTAAAAGCAGCTGTATAGATACGATTTTTTTTGTAATTCCATTTATGTTTTAACATTGTAATCTTCATTTTGATGTAATAAAAGAGCCGCGGACCGGAACCTCGATGGGACCTCACTCGACTTTCCAACTCGATTGTCCTTTTTACTTTTGTTTCTTCCTTTGAATAATGGTCGGGTCAAAATTCTGTCTCGTTTCTGCTTCTTTGTATGAAAACACTTTGTGTTTACATGCAAAGAGGGGCATGATGTAGACACGTAATTTTGTCCCTACCAGAAAATATTTTTTTCTATTTTTTACCTTATCCTACCGTGTACCTTCAACCATATAATCATACCCTATAAAAATACAAAAATAACAAACTCCCTAAAAAATTAAATCCCTAATATTCCCTTATCCCAACAAACCTTATCCTAACCAACTCCCTATTCATCACCCCACACCCCCTACCCTACCCCACACCCCACTACTCCACACTACCTAACAGTTACGCATCACATAAAGGGATACATTGATAACACACTCCTTACAACCTCTCACTCTCACAGATAATATATATACACAAAAGAGGAGGCATGTACGGGGGATTCTATTTTTTTTTAACCCACAGAACACACACTCTCCAATTATTTCTTTTCCATCTTCACGGGTACACAATCACAAGGGACTCCTCATCACAATTCTCTCTATAAACACATAAACCTAATTGAAATACTCACAGAGCAGGGATTAGGCAGTCACTTCATTTTTCTTTTCTGAACAATGCACATATCACACACACTCATAGAACAACAATACACCATCACAAAATAGGCATCTCACATAGATACGCAATACAGAGGGGAAGGGATGGGACTCCATTATCCTTTTTCATTTTTAAATAACCAAAAACATACAGATAGCCACACTAGAGAACACACAAAATTTATCTTGTTCTTTGCACACACTCACCTCACCAAGAATGAACAGACACATATATTTTCCATTGAGAAAGAGTGAAATCGAGTGAGAGAAAAAGATAGTGAGACGAGGGAGATAGAGAATCGAGAGATAAAGGTAACAGAAATAATCGTTAGAGAGAACTGATAGAGGTAGAGAAAGAGATCTGTGAGTGAGAAAATTTGGGTAAAAATCAAGCGGGCATTAAATTTCCCAGCTTCTTGATTGTTTTTTCAGCGAGTTGACTATTTTCTGGCGATCCTTTTCGCCAGAATTGTTTACAGGTCATTCTTTGTCGAGTTTAAAGTTTGAAATTCTAAAATCTCATCTACCAATCTCGGTTTGTTTGTATTTTATTGTTGGTATTCATTTATTCTTTGTCAAAGTGCTATTGCGAGTTGGGTTTCGGGTCTGTTGCAGTTCAAACTGATTTGGGAGTCGAGGTTTAACATTCTTCGAGTTTTTGAAGCGGCTTTTATCATCTTCTTAGGTTAATTAAAAGCATTTGAAAGGTCTAATTCTATCTTCTCTCTTTAATTTTACGTAATCATGAATGATTTTGTGTGTTTGGTATGTTTGAATTTTGATTGTGTATTGGTGGATATTGGATTTGAACGTTAAAAACTTGAATTGATAATCGAAGCAAGTGTTAATCATTGGTTAATGGATTCGGGGATCAAAATTTGATAAAAGAAGAATAAATTAGTTGTTTTGATTCATTGTTCTTGTTACTTTTGCGTCTAATTGTCAATTTCGCGGTCGTATCATGCTAGGTCTAATGGGGTTGGCAAATAATAGGTTTGGATAGACAAATTTAGAAATCATGGATTGATTGAATGTTGAAAATGTGTGAGAGTGGATTGGTTTTTATAGTTTTTTTTGGATCAATTGTGCTCATTTGGTCGGGGAATGCCCCGAAGAAGATTGTATTTATTCATCAGGGAATGCCCCGACGTATCATGTTTTCAAAGGAGGTTCGTGATCAAGACCCGAGGCATCGGATAAATCATGGGAGCACAATTCAAGATTAGTGTAGGTTAGAATAGGATTTATTTTTTGCATTTTTTTATTTTGGCCTATATAATTGGATTGAACACTAAATTTTGGATTTGTTTTGTTTCGTGTGTTTGATTGATTATTTTATATGTTTTGTGTGGTTTATACATTTGTATTGTCAAATTAGCCGATACATTCTATCAAGCGATCATGGTTGAACCACGGGATCGAGGGATGCCTAACACCTTCCCCTCGGTCAATAGAATTCCTTAGGCGGAATCTCTATTCGCAAACCAGTTTTAAAGAGTCAAAATCATTTTGAAAAAGGATATCCAAGGCACACCCGATTTATGCCAAGTGAAACTCTGAGTTAATTGCAAAACGACTCCTTTTCGAAACAAATCTCATTTTTTGTCACTTTAATAATAAAAACCCTTTCAACCCTTAAAAAATCTTTTTGGAGTAAAAAAAGGAGTGTGACAAGAGGAATTATTGGGTTTCTCTCGTGTCTCATTACAAGTAGACCTAGCATTGTCTTTAGTGTTGGATTATGTGCATGGTCCCAATCAAATCATAAGGAATTCCATCTTAAGTCTGTAAATAGGATTTTGAGATATCTCAAAGGAACTATTGATCTAAGTATTTGGTATCCTAAATGAAGTAACTTCAAGTTGGTAGGCTATGTTGATGCTAACTCTGTAGGTTATGTAGTGGACAAGAAAAGCATCACAAGTATGGAACACTTTCTTGGATCACATCTGATCTCCTGGTCTACTATAAAGCAAAACTCTATAGCCTTGTCAACTGCGGAGGCTGAGCATGTAGCTGCTGGATCATGTTATGCACAGTTACTATGGATTAAAAAGTAATTATAGGATTTTGGCAAGGATGTTGGCTGTGTTCTATTTTTTTGTGACAATACTCGTGCCATAAATATTGTAAAAAATTCATTCCAACATAAGAGAACTAAACATATGGATATTAAATATCATTTTTGTAGAGATAATGTTGAAAAAGGTCACATATCACTCATGGTTTGTTCTATTGAAGAACAAATTGCTGATATTTTTACTAAAGCACTAGGTAGAGAACATTTTAAAAAGAATAGATTAGACTTGAGAAAGATTAAAATTGCTTGAACTACCTTCAATGATTAATAAGAAAAGGTCCTCATTGCATATTAATCTTTTGCTACTCATTTTAGTCATGCACATTTAGTTGTGTCCCAATTCCAATGTGATGATGATTTATTTTAACTGTGTATTAGTTATGCAGATCTTGAGAAAACATAAAGCTGTGGAGCTCATGGATTTTCCCAGGAATGCTTTACTTGATTTAGTGATTAAGTATGCCTCATGAAATGTCTAGGCACTTATGTTTCAAATATTTTAATTTTTTTGTAACCACTAAAACTCAAAAGTCCTTCTTTTCTCTAAAAATCTACCATTGTTTTTCCATCATTGTCCCATCTCCTCTTCCTATAATTTTGCTCCTGACGCACCCATTCCTTCCTACATGATTTAACTTTCTGTTTTTCTTTATTTATCTCTCTCTCACACCATCTAGATAAACCTTTATTACCACTACACTCTATCATTATCTCTCTTCTACTATATATAAGACTTGAAACTCAATGATTGAATTTTTATTCATGTAACAAAAATTTGTTCAGAATGGATGTATTGCAAGGAGTCATTAATATTTTCAGATTGAGTGAAAAAATGTTCTTCTAATATTGAAAAAGAAGATTTCTTTCAATTTTTTTATTGGTGGGCCTAGATATATGTGTCAATGATACATGAATGCAGTTGTATTTTTTTTTAATATTTTGGTATGCCCAATTTATTTATAACTATGACGTTTAACCCATCTTGGCCTGAAATAAAGGAGCATTTAGCATCTGTGGATGAAGCACAATATAGGCCTAATCTTAATAGTTGAGTGTTTAGAGAAAAAATCGAAGAGCTAAAAATAGATATTCTTAAATAAGATATTTTTGAAATAGTCGCAGCCTTTATGTATATGTAGAGTTTCAAAAGCGAGGCTTACCCCATACTTATTTTCTTATTATACTAATTGCTGAACTCGATATTCTAACTCCAAAAGCTTGTGATAATATTATTAATGTTTAAATACCTGACAAAGATGCAGAACCATATTTATATTCACGTGTTCTTAAACGCATGATGTATGGTCTTTTTGGCAATTTTAATCCTATAAGTCCTTGCATGAAGAAATATGGTTCTTGCAAGTTTAGCTATTCAAAAAGCTTCGCAAGGTGTTGATTCTTATCCAATTTCTAAAGGACGAAATACAGGAGTAACAGTGGAAATACGAGGACACTACTTGAACAATTCTTGGGTTATTTCATACAATTCATTTTTGCTTGAAAAATTTATTTGCCATATGAATGTTGAAGTGTGCTTTAATATTAAAGTTGTTAAGTAACTTTATAAATATATTTATAAAGTACATGATAAAGTTACATTTTTTGATATGCTAAAGAAAAAATTGTAGAAATAGATGAAATAAAAGAATATCAATCTGCTAGATGAGTGTCACCACCAGAAGCTACATGACGCTTCTTTGATTTTTATATTAGTGAAATATCACCAATTTTATGTTCCCTTCAAGTTCATCTTGAAGGACAATAATTTATTTCATTTAGAAGCAATGATAAAATGCAAAGGTAGGACCCTCAGGATTCCCGATGAAGTCAATTCGAGAGGGAAACAATTCGATGATCAGAAGAACCATGCTAACTGAATTATTTCATATAAATAGTGCCAATGAAAATGGTATAGAACTTAATTTATTGTATCAAAAATTTCTCAAATATTTTGTATAGTCTGTCATAGATAGAAAGTGGTCACGTTGAAAAAAAAGGGCGTACTGTTGAATGTATTGTAACATGTCGTCCTGCAGAAGTAGAACGCTATTACCTAAGATTGTTGATAATAAATGTTAGAGGACCAAAATCTTATAAAGATCTACGTATTGTTGATGAACAACTATGTAGTACTTTTCGAGAATCTGTTGAAAATAAGGTCTTTTACATTCTAATAATGATTTGATTGGATGAATGTTAGAAGCAACAAGTTATCAAATGCTACATGGTTTAAGGCCTTTGTTTGAAACATTATTAGTCTACTGCAATCTAATGAACCCTAAAGTATTGTGAAAATAATTTCACCAACCCATGTCAGAAGATTTCAAGTTAAAACCAAATATTGAAAGAAGAGAGATTCAATTCGATTTCAAGTTTTAAATCACATTAATGATATATTGTATTCTATGAAAGCTGACATAAATGAATATAAGCTTGTGCAAGAAAAAAATCAGGCCTTCCAAAGCAGTAAAAGAAGCAAAGCAAGTTTATTTTGAGAGAACAATAATTGTTAGTGTAGAAGATATGTTACTATACAAGAAGCTAAATTAAGATCAATTTAAGGCATATAACATGATTACTGAGAGAATATTCTCACATAGAGTTGGCGCATTTTTTATTGATGGTCCAGGAGGAATAGAAAAAATATTCTTATATCGTGCTTTACTTACAACTATACGATCTAAAGCTTGTATAGCATTAGCAACAACTACTTCTGATATAGCTACTTTATTTATTCCTGATGGCCGAACTACACTTTCACACTTTTAAATTTTCATAAACGTTGATGAAACTTTCAGTTGTCATATTAGCAAATAAAGTGCACTTGCATGCTTAATTAAAGATGCAAAATTGATTGTATGGGACGAAGTCTCAATGGAAAAAAATTAGTTGAAGCTTTTGATTTGTTATTAAAAGACCTTATGAACATAAATATACATTTTGGTGGAAAAATAATTATTTTTTGAGGTGATTTCAGATAGACGCTTCCTGCCGTGAGAAATGAAAAAAAGAAGAAGATTTCATTAACGAAACTTTATTATATTTGGACATTTGAAAAAAGTTAATATGCGAGAAAAAGCAGATTCTTCATTCTGTGATTATTTAATAAGAATAGAAAATGGACTGGAAAAAAGTCAATTCTGCAAATAAAATTGAAATTTCAAATGTTTCATTATTCCCTTAACAGCTAAAAAAGAATCATTAAATAAATTATTTACTATGACATATCTTAATATGTACACATTTTTGTCAACATCATCTTTCATAGATTCACATTTCATTTTGACAATAAAAAATAATTTTATAAATGAAATAAATGACATGCTTATCACTAAATTTTCAGGAATATCAAAAACATTCATTGATATTGGAAAAATCATTGAACCTAATGGTCAAGCACAATTTAATAACTTGTTACATACTTTTAATCCTACAGGTTTTTTACCATATAAGTTGTCTTTGAAAGAGAATTGTTCGATTATATTATTATAAAATTTAATCTCATGTAAGGGCTTATGTAACAGTATATGATTAACTTGTTGTGACTTTATAACACATGTTATAAGTGTTAAAATCTCACCTGATGACTTTAAAGATACACATGTCTTTATTCCAAGAATACTGTTAATAGCATCTCAAGATGAAAAAAATATTTGTTCCTTTTAAAAGAAATCAATTTTTATACGCGTATGTTTTGCTATGATCATAAATAAACAACAAGGTCAAATATTTGATTTTATTGAAATTTATCTACGAGAGCCTATATTTTCACATGGTCAACTTTATGTTGCTTTATCTAGAGAAAAAGTTCAAGATATGTAAGAATATTGATTCAACCCCAATAGCTGCTAATCATGATGATCACTTGACATATAATATAGTTTACAATAAAATCATTCAAAATACAATTTTACAAAGATAACATAACATAAACATGTATTGCTTTATTCTTTTTCTGTTTAATTTTCCTTTATTTGTTTTTATTTTTCAATATATACTAACCATATCTTCTTTTTTCCTCTTTTTCTCTCATGCAGTATGTATTACAAAATATGAAATACAGACTTAATATTAGTTGGATATCGCCACAGATAAAAGAGTGGACTTGTTAAGTCCAACTTAATGAAAAAGCATGAGAAAAAAAGAGTAAGGACGAATGAACACGATTTTAAATTGCAATTGCACAAGATTTTAGAAGTCCTTTGACATTTTTTTTCTTTTGCGAGCGATCAATGTCCAAGTGTCACCCTTCTTGCTATTGGAGAAGTCATTTGACATGGACTTGCTTGTTGTTTTCTTTAAGGCGGGAACCTTAATTAGGTCAAAGCTCCCAAACTGTAGCATGATGATTCCTTCACATTTTGGTGATGCCACAAAGCACATAGGTTATAGAACTTCTGAAATTGAACCCTTTTTATGGTCTAGTTCGGTGATAACATGATTTGCATCAACTATATCACCATTATCAATGGTGATATTTCCCTCTCGTATTAAAGTCATGATTTTTTCCTCTAGGATGAAGTATTATGTGGTGTGATGGCTAACAATGCGGTGAAAATTATAGTACTTAGGATTGTCGACTTTGCTAAATTCTTCAACTCACTTTGACTTAGGGAGTTCAATGACTTCTTTGACTAGAAACTCGTCAAGAATCGCAATAATATCAGAGTCGGAAAAAGGATATATCCTTGCTTGTAACTCCTTAAGGGTTGGTTGATCTTTCACTTCTCGCATTTGTTGCTTTGGAGCTTTCATTTTTAATTTTTGACCTTTAGAGGCCTTTATAAACTCACAGTTGTCTCCATATATTCTTTAATTTGGTCTTTTGACGAGTTCTTGAATTTCATAACTTTTTTCCTAGGATCAAAGATAGGTGACATCATTCTATGACTGCAATACTTAGCTCCATGTCATGAGCACGCATAGCTAATTCTTCATAAGTTTGAGGTTTAATTCCTTAGAGGATATACACAGGGTCCCAATGCATTCCTTGAATGCAAACTTCAACCACGAAAGTTTTAGAAAGTTGATCCTTGCAATCAAATCTCAATGTTCGCCAGCAATGTATGTAGTCCACTAAATACTCTTCTTTACTTTTTTTTTGTATTTGTCAAATCCATCATGTTGATCGTATGACGGGTGCTATAAAAATAATTTGGAAACTGGCTATCTAGTTGCTCCCAATAATTAATTGATTCAGACTCCAAGCCTGTGTACCAATCAAAGGCATTACCTTTCAAATAACAGACAAATTGCTTGATAAGAAGATTACCATATGTACCAACACTACTACGAGTCTCAAGGAAATGAGCGATGTATTTCCTTTGATTTTTCTTTCCATCAAATTGTTGAAACTTTGGCGGTTGATATTCAATTGGCATCGGTAAACCCTCAATTCGCTTAAAATGTGTCTTTGAGTATCCTACAAAACTTTGTGATGGACCATCGTATTGTGCCTTGATGGTATTTACAATCATATCTTGAAGTTGTTAGAGTGACCACTTACGCGGATCGATCAGTGCATTGATTGTTACTTGACTTGATGAGAGATTCACCATCAATTTTTTCTTGCAGTGTTAGATTATAATTTGACTCTATAAAATTATAGAGACCTAACTTGCTCATAAGTTGTGTGATTTGAAGATCTTTCTCATCAACAAACTTCTTCAATGGTTTGATCCATTATTGCAAACTTTTCATGCATGTCAAATGCATTAACCATGAAAGTGTTGACTTTCATTGAAGTTGGAGAATTCATTAAGTCAGATTCTCCAAAGTTGAAGATAGTTTCAGACAGTTCATCTGATAACATTGATACAAGGTTGCCCCTGGGGGTTGTAGTTACAACCAAAATTTGAGATGTTCTTCTTTTCGTCATCTCCAAAAAGGTGAAGTATTGATATCCATCTAAAGGAAAAACGTTGAGATTTCACCGATTGATGGAGCCAATAAGTTTGATCTCAGTAGTTGTGGCAGTAGTAGACTTCTTGCATGAAACGTCATTGATTTTTTTGAAGTCCATTATAGTAGTTGAATTTGTGATTTTTGAATTTGTAGAAAGAAGAGAAAAAGAATAGAACTGGTCCCACTGGGCGTGCCAAAATTTGTACACAACAAATTTTTGTCGTCGAAAAAAATAATTTTATTTAAATGAATCCTGTGAGTACAATTCTGTTGTTCTCTTGACTCTTCTCTCCTAAGGATTTTCTGTAATTTGAGGGCCTTCCGTAGCGTCTTTCTCGAATATAGGATGATTTGAACCTCCTAGTAATGCATTTGGATCTCCAGGAATGTTGGACAGAATTTCGTCATTTCAGGTTGATCTTCGGGACGAACTCCGTTGACCACTCATTTGAAGAACTGTGTAGTTGTTGTTATGACTTTCTCCAATGTTTGCAGTATCCCTTCAGAAAATTATGTAACCCTCCTATTTATAGTTGTAGAGGGTAGGCAGTCCAAGTGTAAATAATCTCTTCTGCCTCATTCTAATTGGTCCATTCGATTCTCAAGCTTATCATAAATTTTATGTGATAAGGTTGCTTGAGATTGACTATAAATATGTCATTTGGGACACTTGGTGATATTTCATTGGTTGTTGAACTTGACTTGGCTTGCCACATTCTTTGAACGGGTGTCCTCGTCTTGTTGGTCTTTAATTTGACTGGGATGCCACGTTACTTGACACATGGCGTTAGTTTGGGGTTCAAGGTGAGATGGACCTTGATGAGAAATAAAATGGGCTTATTATTTTTACAGCCCAATATAATTTTAGACCTAATAAAATATGGATCAAATTTAAATTTTATATAAATTTGATCCAATAAATTTTACGTGTCTACAGTTGTAAATTTAAATATTTAATATTATTTCTTATTTCATATCTATATGTATAATAAATGATGATAGTATAGCCTAAATTTAAGTTAAGTGTCATCTTGAGAACTACGCACTTGAATTCTTACAACAAAAAACTATCATTTTATTGCAAATAGCTATTTTGTTGTAAATTTAAATATTTAATATTATTTCTTATTTCATATCTATATATATAATAAAGGATAATAGTCTAGTCTAAATTTAAGCCAAGTGTCATCTTGAGAACTACCCACTTGAATTCTTACAACAAAAAACTATCATTTTATTACAAAGAGCTATTTTGTTGTAAATTTAAATATTTAATATTATTTCTTATTTCATATTGTGGTAAAAAATAATTAATATTGATTTCTATTGGATGCAAACTATTATGATTTTTATTGATCATTTATTTAATATTATTTCATATTGTGGTATAAACGATTATCATTCATTTTTATTTGATGAAAACTATTATGATTTCATATTATTTCATTTAATAATCTTTTATATTTTCTATATATTATATATAATAAAGGAGAATAGTCTACCACATAAATATGCCAAGTGCCTTCTTGAGAACAAGCCACTTGACATTTTTAAAACAAAAATCTATTTGTAGATTCTTAATTAATTCATGTTTATTTCATATTGTGGCAAACAAATAACTAATCTATATCTATCTATCTATCTATCTATCTATCTATCTATATATAATAAAAGAGGATAGTCTAACCTAAATTTAAGCCAAGTGTCATCTTGAGAACTACCCACTTGAATTCTTACAACAAAAAACTATATATCATTTTGTAACAAAAATCTATTTTGTTATAAATTTAAATATTTAATATTATTTATTATTTCATATCTATATATTTATATACAATACAGGAGGATAGTCTAGCCTAAATTTAAGCCAAGTGTCATTTTGAGAACTACCCACTTGAATTCTTACAATAAAAAGCTATTATTTTATAACAAAGAGCTATTTTGTTGTAAATTTAAATATTTAATATTATTTCTTATTTCATATTGTGGTAACAAACAATTAAGATTGATTTCTATTAGATGAAAACTATTATGATTTTTATCGATTATTTATTTATTTATTTAATATTATTTTATATTGTTGTATAAACAATTAAGATTCATTTCTATTTGATGAAAATTATTACGATTTCATATTATTTCACATCTTTTATATATATATATATATATATATATATATATATATATATATATATATATATATATGTATATGTATGTATGTATGTATGTATGTATGTATGTATGTATGTATGTATATTGAAGAATATTAATTAATTCATGTTTGTATCATATTGTGGTAAAAAAAAAAACTAAGTTTGACTCCTATTGAATGGAAAATGTAAAGATTGACTTTGATTAGATTAAAAATATTAAGATTATTTAATTATTTTATGCCTTATTATTTATTATTTTGTATTAAGATTATTTAATTATTTCACATTGTGGTAAATCTATTGGATGAAAATTGTCAAGATTGACTCCCAATGGCTTAATTATATTAAGATTTTTCCTTAAAATTGGCTTGATTACTTTTTACTTTAACGTAATAGTTGTGTTAAATATTATATAAAAAATAATATAATATGAAATGATATTCATTATTTCATTCAAATTAAATAAATCAAAGTAGTATGACAGAATTGATAGATAAATAAAGTTGAAAAATGAATAAACAATTAGCAATTAGGAGTAAATTTGGAAAAAAGATATTTTCACAATATTTGAAAGTTCTCAATGGAAATGATTAATAATTGAAGTCATTCTTAATGATAGACTCTAAATCCTAATGAAGAATATATATATATATATATATATATATATATGTGTGTGTAATTCTAACTGTATTGTCCAAGATATTGGACAATATTACCAGGCATTGTAATATCTTGAATTTGATTAGAGAGATGAATTTTTTTAATTTATTCATAAAAATATGTATACCAAGTTGATCTTTAAAGTCTCATAAGAAAAGAAATAACTCTTAAAATGGAAAAAAAGATATTACATTACAAATATACAACTGATTGTTTGAAATTTTGAATTTGGGTTACAATATTAGATCCATTAATGAGTGACTGCGGAAACTGCAACTTATAAGTCATGTAATTAGCATTTAAATAATATATACCTTAAGGGATTGTTTGGTTGGTAATGTAGTTATGTTGAGATTAGTTATGCTGGGATAAGTTATATTGTGATTAGTTATGCTAAGATTATTTTTTATTGAGTGTTTGGTTTGTTGTAATCAAAGTAATATGCATGGTATAATTTCTAAGAATAAATTGATTGATTGTCAAAATACCCTCCATCTTATTTAACTTTTTTTTATATATTTCTTTTCAAACTTTAAATATTTATTGTTAAAAATAAAATTTTAATCTTATTTAGCTTAATTTTTTGTGTGTGTGTGCATTTTCATGATTATATCGTGTGTATTTTAAAAATAAAACTTTCATCTTATTTAGCTTTAATTTTTTTGTATGTGCCTTCCCATGATTATACCGTGTGTGTTTAAAAATAAATGTTACTACATCTTATTTAGTTTGAAATAAAAACTTCCAACTTAATTTTGTTAAAGTAAAAGAAGATTTGTTGTTTATGTCACTTCATTTAAACACATATCACTCATATAATATACAATATTAAAATTCATTTTAACTGATATATACAATATCAATTTTTAAGTGATTAAAAAACTATTTAATTTAAAATATGTAATTGAACAATGGAGTCGATTGTGAAGCGATAATGTGTATTAAAACTAGGCAACACCTTTGTAGTTGCTAAAATATTTTACAGATTGCCAGTGAATGGTAATTATTATTATAAAATCTACTTAATTTAATTAATCTTTTCATTGTGTAGTAAGAATTTTTTGTGTTATCAATTCACAAAAATAACACTTGGAAGAAAAAAGTTGATGTTGAATTCTGTTTTTGTCGGATATATAACAACGTTTGAACGATAATTTAATTTATGTACAACTTATTAGTAGTGTAAAAGATAATGAGCTTTTGCATGTAGGTATACCAAGTTGATTTTGTGGTAGTTTGTATGGAAAGGTTCAGTCAATTAGTCCCCAACATCCCTGAATTTCCTCCAAACAAAGGTATACCAAGTACTCTTTTTTTTTTGTTTGCTTAATAAAAGTGATTTGAAAAATCATCAAATTCAGTAGTAAGTGGTTGACATTTTTCATCACCTTGTCTTGCTATACCGAAAACAAAGGAATTGGTCATGAGAGATAATGGTAGCACTTTAGATCCCTCAAATATTAACAAATTTTAGTTTTGATCCTTACTATGTATGAATCTAACATATTTTGATTTTTAATTTATCTATTGTGCATTTTGATCCTTTATATTAGAAAATAGCGTATAAGTTTATAAAATTCACAAGCAGTGGGATGAAAAAAAAGCAAAGTTCAATTAATAAGAGGTTAATTTTTCTTAGTCATATATTTCGTCGTTTCAAAATAGGATATTTTAGTCTTTTTAATTTGTCATAAATACCGTATTTTAGATAATCAACTAGATATCAATAATATTTTTTCAATTTTGAAAGCAATAATTAGAGATTGAAGAACTAAGAGGTGATGAAGAAGATTGGAGAATTGTGTTTGTAATGGGTTTGGGGTAATCTTGTCATTTTATAGTTTTATCCCAAGTATAAATTATGATGTAATTGTTATCCCACCAAATGTGGAGATAACTTATTCCAGGATTAATAAATAGTACCGGGATAAGTTATTTCGAGTATTAGCAACCAAACGATGCATTAAATTTTTTATCTCGGAACTATTATTTTATCCCTAGATTATTTACTCTAGTACCTCACACCAAACGACCCCTAAGAAGTTATATAATGTCACAAGTCATTTAATTAGCATTTAAATAATGTATACTTTGAGAAGTTATATCATATTATAAATATGACATTTTTTGATTTGACATTTTCCTTTTCAAATATAAAGAAATTAGCATTTAAATAATGAATACCATGAGCTATTCATGTTTTATGCTTGAAAAAGAAGGAAGATTTAAAAGTCTCTATTTTTCAAATACGCATCACACAAGAAGAGTAAATATGAATCTATATTAAATTAAGGAGAATCACATTCTCTTTCACTTCCCATTCTTATCGTGCTATGCAGGTTATTCTCTTATAATAAAGACTTTTGATAAATATTTTTTTTGTATTTTTGTTTCTTTTATATTTTGACATGCATTTGATACATAATCATCAATTTTAGATTGAGGTAATATGTGTATTTTGTGGTTGTTATTTTGCTGCAAATTCTTTTGAATTTTGTTCAACAAGAAAGGAGGGTGAAACACTATACTGAACAATCAAGTTTTTTGACATGTGCACTTCTTATGTATTGAAGGTGAGGCAGGGGCGGTGCTACTCTTGCGCGAGGAATGTCAAGTGATGACACCCATTCGTCGAAAAATTGCATCTTATATATAAATCAAATTTTATTTTATACTTATATATTTAAATGTTGACACCTCTTTGAACAAATTGAAGGCCCAACGAAGTGGCTGGGGTTGCAAGCAATTACGGGTTGTATAGTCGATTCCTTTTAGCCATATTTATTCTATTTTTCTTGCTTTCAATCATTTTTTCTTCTTTTTTCCGCCTTTTAAACAACTCAAACTCCCAACCACTTTCTCTTTTTTTTGGGGGGTTAATATGGCCACTTTTATCATTAGAATTTATTTTATTATTTTTTTAATGTACTTATTATATTTTGACACCTTTTAATAAAAATCATGGCTTCACATTGAGGTCAAGTAAAATTTATATTTCATTAGCAATAAAACTACTATTGACGTATTGTAGTATTCCTCTTCGAGTTTCACTAATTGACATTGATTTTCTTATAATGCAGGCTACTTGAAAAAACTGATCTAAAGGGAGATTGAAAAATTGATTTTGCGTATCATGTAATGACTTTATTAATTCCTTTGTTTTGGATAAATATCATTTATAATAATATTATTTCCTATATAAAATTAGATTTTGTATTACAAAATTCTCATAAAACAAATTCGTCAATATGACAAAAAAATATTTAAAATAATTTTATATTTTATAATAAAATTAGAATATTTACAGTTTTACCATATAGAAATAATATTGTATGATAAAGAAAATTCATGATTTCACTTAAATTGATTAAATCAGAAAGTATCAGGGATAGCTAATTAAGAGAATAATCAATAATCTGTTAAATAATTAATTATGTGTAATTACCGCAATTTAAATTATAAGGGATAAAAATAGGAGAGATTTAGGATAAGCAATTCTATAATTCGAGGAAAAAATTCTACCTTATTTGAGTCCCTCTTGAAATTATAGATGCAATTAAATAATCGATTAAATTTAACCAGATCATAAAATTAGGAGTGATTTAAGGGAAGTAAATAGGTAATTAGAGAAAAAAATCATACTAAATATTATGGGTAAGTTATAAACTAAGGAGTGAATATATAATAATTATTTATAGTATTTAGTAATAAGAATCTTTATGAATTTTGATGAATAATCTTGGCTATTATTTCCTCTTATCTTGATAATTAATTTTATGAAATTATCAACAAATTCCGAATCATATTGAACAGAACACAAAATCTTCAGGTAATATGTAATGAAAGAAATAATTTCTCTTCCCTATTTGTTTATTAACAAAAAATTGTAAATCAAATAGTTTAAATTTTCCAATTGATATAATACTAAAAATCTAATAATCAAAGTAAATTAGATTAAAAAAAGTTCTTAACACTTTCCGCCCATCGCACAGGTACGTATACGAGTCTATACATAATACTCTCTCCCTCTTAAAAAGAATGATCCATTTTTAATTTGACATAAAATTTTAAAAAAAGTGAAGAAATTTTTTGCATCTTGCATTGTAGCCTTAAATTAAAATTATGCCAAATTACTAAAATGATCTTTAATCTTGTGTTTTAAGTATGTCATGTCACATAGAAAGTTGAAATTAAAGTGTTGCCATAAAAATAAAAGTTCATTCTTTCTTTTAAACAAACCAAAATAGAAAAATAGGTCATTCTTTTGAAAAAGAAGGGAGTACTAGATACTAGATATTACAGACTCAATAAATGTTACTTTTTTGTTTCAATTTATGTGACAGATAAAATTTAGAAAGTCAATCAAATTTTTTATATGATTTTTAAATATTTTAAGGTGTTAATTATTAGTTTATAGTATTTTTATATAATTTTCAGATACTATATGTTAGTCTTTTTGTTCCAAGTTATGTGGCACTAATGAAATATTTCAAAAAGTCAATCAAATTTGTTATATAGTTTTTAGATATTTTAAGTTGCTAATTATTAACCTCAAGGGTTGGTGTGGTGGTTTATCACCTCACCCCTTAAGCAAGAGGTTGGGGGTTCGATTCCTACCTTTGGTGAATAGAGAAAATTCTATGACCAGTTCCCTACCGCTTAGTGTGCTGACCGTGGAACGGAGGATTAGTCTCACTACTGTCGGTTGTGGGGATACCTTGGAAAACCAAAAAAAAAGTTGCTAATTATTATGATTTATGCGATTTTCTAAGTAATTTTCAATTTATGTGACATTAATAGAATTTTAAAAGTCAAACTAATTTTCTATTCAACCTTCAAATATTCAAAATTTATTAATTATTGTGATTTATATTGCTTTTTATGACATTTTCAAATAATATGTAACTTCTTTTATCCCAATTTATGATGCACTGATAGAATTTTTATTCAATCAAATTTTTTTATGTTCTTCGAAATAATTTAAGTTGTTAATTATCATATTTTATAATACTTTTGATGCAATTTTCAAATATATAATAGAGTAGAAAGAAAGAATAATTAAATTAAAATAAAAAATATGAAATTATAAAAATACCCTCAATTAGAAGCAGACAACTGAAAGCAGGCATGACAACCGTCAATTGCCTGTTCACTAATGTTTCTATATAGCACTAAATATTGCAGCTCGTGCTAGCATGAGTCCAATGTATGTTATTTTTTTCGTTTTATCTCAATTTATATGTGATATAGATAAATTTTGAAAAGTCAATAAAATTTTTATATAATTTTTAATATTTAAAGTTAGTAATGATTGATTTATTTATCATAATTTATGTTGCACTAATAGAATTTCAAGTATTTTTTATTTGTATTCAAATAATTTAAATAGTTAATTATTGTAATTATAATAATTCTTACAAAAATTTAAAATAATTAAATTAAAACATAAAATATAAAATGACAAAAATGCCCTCAAACAGAAATAGAGAGTTGAAAGCAGACACGATAACCGTGAGCTAACTGCTTAGCTGTTCGAACACTCATGATTCTACTATATCATTTAGCCCGTGCCAGTACGGACCCAACATATGTTATTTGTGTTATCTCAATTTATGTAGCACAAATAGCATTTGGAGTGTCAATTAATTTTTTATTAATATAAATTTTTAAATAATTTAAGTTGTTAATCATTGTGATTTATAGTACTTTCACGTAATTATCAAACAATTTATGTTACTCGCTTTGTCCCAATTTTAGAATTTAGAGAGTCAATCAAATTTTTACTAATAAATTTTTAAAATATTTTAAGTTGTTAATCGTTATTATTTATAGTATCTTTTAATGTAATTTCAAATAATTTATGTTACTTGCTTTATCGTAACTTATGCGATATGATTACAATTTCAAAAGTCAATCATATTTTTTACTATATGTTTTTAAAATATTATAAGATGTTAATAGTTATGACTTATAATTATTGTTTTGAATAATTTTTAAATATATAATATTTTACCAAAATAAAATAAATAAATTAAAATAAACAAATTACTAAATTTTCAAAACATGTTAAATTTAAAAACATCATTTGGATCAACAAATTACTAAATTAAAACATTAAAACATGTAAATTATAAATGTCAAAACTACCCCAGGATTTATGTGATACAAATATAATTTAGATAATCAATCATATTTTTAATATGTTTTTAGATATTTTAAATTGTTAGCTATTGTAATTAATAATATTTTTGATGTAACTTTTAAATAATATATGTTAATCTCCTCATCCAATTTTTTGTGACATTGATAGTCAATTATATTCTTAAAATAATTTAAGTTTATTATTATTATTATTATTGTTTATAATACTTTTTTTCCTATTCTAATTTGAGTGACACTAAAATAATTTTGAGAGTCAATCAAATTTTATGATTGAAGCAGAGGAGAGGATATGTCCTAAATGATTTATAATACGTAATTAGAAGTGATATAAAGAAATTACTATAAAAAGATTGTAAATTTTTTTTAAATGAATCTCATATAAGATATCATGTTAATTTAAAATCAAGCAGAAATTAATTTATCTTTTTATGTCAGTGTTAATTTTTATTAAATATTATTAATTTTTTTATATGTAAATGACTTACAATAATTAATTAAGGGTAGTATAGTAAAATCATGGAGCAAACATACTTGTTAAATTTTTTAAATAAGTCTTATTTAAGATGTCCTATTAATTTAATACATCAAGAATTAATTTATTATTTATGTATATTTTATTATTTATTAAATATTATTAATTTTTTAATACCTAGATGACTTATAATAATTAATTAGAGGTGATATAATAAAATTACGATTGAAGCAGCTGAAACAGACATGTCATAAATATCTATTTTACCTTATTTTAATTAAATATTATTAATTTTTTTATATGTAAATGACTTAAAATAATTAATTAGGAATAATATAGTAAAATCACGGAGCAGCTGAAGCAGGCATGTTGACGAAGAGTTGTCTGCTTCTTCACACTTATTCATAGTAGTAATATAGGAATAATAAACAGTCCAAAAGACTTGGAAAATATAATCTCTATATTAGACGAAATGGAAATAATAGGAGAAAAACCGTTAGCTCATTGGGAAGCCAATGAGATAATGTGCAAATTAGATATAATCAATTTAGAATACACGATAAAAACAGCACCCATAGAAGCCAATAATGAAGATACTAAAGAATTTGATACCCAGATAAAAGAACTATATATATATATATATATATATATATATATATATATATATATATATAATATTTCAAATGAAAATGAGAAAATAAGGGAATGTTGGTTGTTCAAATTGGTTAATCTAGTAACAGTTGCGCAAAAAGATAGATTTTTTTTTAATTATTATATATTTTTTTTGTACCAATATTTCTTCTTAATTAATGCGAGTCAATAATAAAATATCAGATAAATTTTAAGATCAGTAAAAGTTGCAGCCACACACTTTTTTAGAATACTAGTTTAATCACACATGTCTCACACGTGTAACGTTTTGTTATTTAAAATAAAATAATTTTATTTATTGCGAAAATTTTTATTAGAGAATGAAAAGTTTAACTCACTTTTCAAAGAGCCTTCACATTTTAATATAATAATGTAAACATAAACATATATTTTAGTGTAAGGACATATATATTTTATCACTAGAAGTTCCAAGTGGTTGATCGATCATCACTTTTGTGTTTGTCATGCAGTACCTCTTTCTCTTGCTGACAGAGCCTAAGAGAGACACAACAATTTAAACCATATTTGTGGTACAGTTATTTTTTCCTATATTTAAAGTCTCTCCTTGTTTTTAAAGTCAAATCTTTACAAAATCATTTATTACATTCTTATTACGTACTTAAAACTTTTAAAAATTTGGTACTTCTTAAATATTTCTTATTCTAACACTTTTATATTTATTTCTAGATTTTTCAAATCTTCTTAAAATCAAATTTAGTTGATTTAGTGTAATACCCCAAACTTTCTTTAAAGTCTAATTTAGTCTCCAGAAGATTTACGGATGACTTCCTAAGTGAGTAATGTTTAAATCAGATAAAATTTCTCCAATTTTAACATTTTATCATGTGAAAAATTGAATTAACTTTTCAACGATACCAATTTCGCAAAAATTCGATATCGGGGTAAAAGGTTATGAATGTTTTACAGAAAACAGTCTGAACTACCCAGGTGCGACGGAGAGGTCCGACGGACCGTCGAGCTGAGGTAGTGAGTCCACTCTCTAGCTAAGTGCGATGGATAGGTCCAACGGACCATCGAGCTAGCGATGGGCCATCGCCCGAGCCATCGCAGACGAGGCAGTGAACCCCTATTCTGGTCTAGGTGCGACGGTCAGTCCGACGGATTTTGGTCCTTTTCCACCCTTTTTAACACCTATTTAAATCAGATCAAGGCTCATAACTCTATATTTATCTATAACATCAAAAGCTAGGGTTTCTTTCAAGATCAAAAACCCAAGAACAAGATTCAAACCCTTCTTCAAGAAACTAAGAAATTCAAGTTCTTCAAGTTCCAGAACCATCAAGAAAGCATCAAGATCTGTGTTTCCCAATCCAAGAACGTTCAAGAAACGTTAGTTATCTTTCAAGATTCAAGCTTTTAAGGTATGCAGATGTTGATTCTTGGGTTCCTTCCACCCAAGAAGTTCAAGAGTCCTTTATAAAATTATAAAATTTATGTATTTACGAGATTTCATGATTTATGTGTATTGAACTTCATGATTATGTGTTGTTGAGTTTTAATTTATGATTTAGATTACAGGTTTTAAGAATTGATTCTAGCATGTGATGAATTGTGTGACGTTCATGATAAACTCTTTTCAAGATGCATGCTGGTTGATGAAATCATGATACTTAGGTGTATTATTTGTTATATAACCAAAGCATGCTCCCCATATATTTGATAAAATGCTTGTGTGAAGGAAATAGGGTAATTATAGCATGTTGACAAGAAATCCCCAAATTGTGTATAAGTTCATGTATGCCAAGTATTTGTTGAAATGCCTTAGTGACTGAATTATGATATGTCGCATGCATTCTTATGCTTGTGCATTCCTTATTGAATGAATTATGAGAAATTAGTATGCATCCCTATACCTTTACATGTTTTAAGATTCACAAGTGTTTGAAGAAATGCTTTAGTAATTGTAATGGTGAATGAAAGTCCATTGTCATGATTATTCAAGAATGGTTATGTTTAACTTTTATGTTATCGAGTCTTGGGGGTATTTATACCCGACAACTTAGCTGCAAGTCTAAAGCCAGTGTCAGTTTCAAGATACTCTCAATCAAGCCCCAATCAGTAGAACTCAGACAGTTAAAGAACTTAGAAATACTCAGTAATTTTAGTATCATTACTATTCCAGCTTTTGTTCAGTACTCAGCTCAGATCTTAGTAGTATTCAAGTATCCAGTTTAGACCTCAGTAGCATTCAAGTAATCAATTCAGAAGTTAGTAGCATTTAGTCAGATAACAAACTTCAGTAGTATTCCATCAGT
Source organism: Capsicum annuum (assembly GCF_002878395.1). NCBI lineage: Eukaryota > Viridiplantae > Streptophyta > Magnoliopsida > Solanales > Solanaceae > Capsicum > Capsicum annuum. The sequence goes on from NC_061112.1 coordinate 85,078,714, forward strand.
CTTCGAAATCAAGTGAACTCAGCTTAACTCAGTTAATCAGTATGATCAATAACGGATTCAACTCAGTCTAGTACAGTTTAAGAAAAAGAATTAGTTCAGATTCTTCCAGTTGGGAGAAGATTTAGCACCGAGTGAACCTACGGATGGGGGCTCACCCATTAGAGAGGACTGAGATCCCTAGGATCAATCCCTAAGTTCCAGAACTACGTAGCCAACGTAGGTAAGAGATGTCACCCGTTAGATAGGACTGGCATAATTAGAGATCACCCGTTAGTATATTATATATATATAGTACTGATCCTAGGGGTGAATCGCTAGATAGAAATGATCCATAAGAGAGGTCTTTACCTGTGGCACGGTACTGACACCCTTCCGACTGGGGTTACAAGTTGGACCCCAACTTAGCCAGAAGGGGCATGTCGGTTAGGTGACTACTTCCCACAGTCTCAATTTCAGAATTAGTCTCAGTAAAGAAATTCAGCTTAGTAGTACAGAGTAAGGACTGTCAGATACAGTTAATTGTTATGATGATCAATAGACTCAGAGATCACCCTCTAGATAGGACTGGTCTCAGATTTAGTTAATCAGCTTCAGTATCATCAGATTCAGAGATCACCCTCTAGAGAGGACTGATCTCAACTTCAGTACTCAGTTATCAATATCATATGATTTAATTATTCAGTATCTCAGTATTAGTAGTGAGTTCAGATGTTAGTAAAGCAGTATACAAGTCTCAGTATTCAGTGTCATGATGATTTTAGCTATGGTTGTGCATTCATGCATATGTCCTCATTCAGTACTCTTATGTTAATTAGTTAAGTAATTGTTCATGCATAAGCCCTTGCATTTAGACTTACCTTATCTTGCATACTCAGTACATTCCTACGTACTAACGTATTTGCTCTATGGTGTTTTACTTTACACCATAGGTTAATAAGCACAAGATCCAGAGCACCCTTAGAAGCTTATTTCTAGTCTGCAGCAGTAGACCTAGCAATGAGTCCTCATCATTCGAGGATGATTCTTATTTTATTTTATTACTAGTTTCAGTATTTCAGTAGTTGGAGTTAGTTGGGGACATGTCCCATCAACTCCACAGTTCGAAGAACCTAGAGGCTTTTAGACTACAGAGTTTTCAGATTAGTTGTTCTGACAGATGTTTAGCTTTGATATTGTTAAACTTTATTCAGTTGTATTTTTAGTTTTTGAACCTTATGGCAAGTTTTCGCCAGTTTTTTGCATTTATTTTAGTATATTATGTAGTGCTCAGTTACAGGTACCAGAAAAGGGATAGCTTGTGGTCCTTCAGGATTGTGAGCACGTGTAGTGTCTGGGGTGCCAGAATCGTGGCATTACAAACTTGGTATCAGAGCCTAAGGTTCAACAGTGTTCTAGGAAGTCTGAAAGCCGCTTCTAGTAGAGTCTTGTGCATGGGTGTATCACGCGCCACATTTATATACAGGATATTATAAGATGTTTTAGGAACAGTTTCCCCTCTTTCAGTGTTCATGTCATGTGAGTATGCATAAGTTCCAGTTGATCCTCAATCTAATCCATTCTTACTTTCATTTACAGAGTATGCCTCCTCGTAAAGCCAATGCCTATAGGGATGATACCTATCCACCTTAGCCAGTTGATCCCGAGAATGAGAATGTGTCACATGTAGAGTTTTAGGCAGCTTTCCAGGTGCTAGCCCAAGATGTGACCACTAGTGTTCAGGCCAGCCGTCAGGCTGCAGTCCCACCTCAGTAAGATGGGGGTTCAGCTACAGCCAGAATCAGAGATTTCATGAAAATGAACCCACTAGAATTCTTTGGGTCATTAGCAGGTGAGGACCCACAACTTTATCTAGAGGAGATGAAGAAGATCACCTAAATTATGCATGTGTCTGAGAAGGAAAGTGTAGAATTAGCATCTTATAGGTTGAAGGATGTTGCTCATGATTGGGTAGTGATGTGGAAGAAGAGTAGAGGGGAGGATGCTGCTCCCATGACTTGGCAGGTGTTTTAGGATGCCTTTCTAGATAAGTTTTTCCCGCTCGAGATGAGAGAAACTAAGGTAGAAGTGTTCATGAACCTAAGGCAAGACTCCATGACAATGAATGAGTATTGTCTTAAGTTCAACCAGTTAGCTAAGTATGCTACCGATTTGATGGCTGACCCTAGAACTAGCATGAGTAAGTTTATGATTGGTGTGTCTGGGTTCGTGTTGAAGGAGTGTAGGATAGCTATGCTCCATAGATATATGGATCTTGCTAGGCTAATGATGCACTCTCAACAGATTGAGAAAGATAAGATGAAGGAAAGAGAGAGAGTGAATAAAAAAGCCAGAACAGATAGTTATAGTTTCTCTCAGGCAGGGTCAAAGGATGGCAACCGTTCTCAGCATAGTCAGAAGTTTTTAGTCCTAACTCTATCCTCAGCTAGTGTACCCACACCAAACTTTAGGGATGTCAATTATGATGGAGCTCCAGGCTCCAAAACCCAGAGTAGCGTGAGAAGTGAGCGTACCTATCTGGGTTTCAAAGAATGTGGCAAGAATTACCTAGGTGTGTGTAGAGCAGGTAGCGAGGTATGTTTTGGATGTGGTAAGCCAGGCCATAGGATGCGGGAGTGTAGAGTATAGCATATAGGGGTAAAGATTTGTGTCAGCAGGACACCAATAGTGGTCAGCGTCAGAATAGATTTTATGCTCTCCTGACCCGTCATGACCCGGAAGGTTCCCTAACATAGATTTGGGTATGTTATAAGTTCTTTCTATTCCTGATATGCATTGTTAGATCCCTTGCTCCTATTTGAGTTTATGTTTCATCATGAGTCAGTTAGTAACGCCAGCAAGTCAGTTTAGCAGTCAGATAATCAAATTCGTGTAGTTATTTTCTCATCTTTTCATCTAATCATGCTATCAGAAGTCTCAGAAAAGATAACTTTTCCAAGGTAGAAAGTCGTAGTAGTTGCAAGATAAGTTTAGTTCATGAGTCATAAATTAGTTTCAAATTCTCGAGGTTCAGTTATGATCCAGTTCGTAGGTGCCTTGTGCACCGCCTCAGTTATCTCAAGTATATCGGTGAAGTAAGTGTTTTTAGAGGGACATAGTATCCCAAGGGGGAGATACCCTACAACTTCTTGATGATTTCATGTCCTTAAACCCATTCAGCTGTAAGTTCAGATGTTCCTTACAAAGTTAGTATTCGTTATCATTGCATATTCAGTCATGCATACAAGAGTCAGCTCAGTCAGATATCCATGCATCAGCTATGCATGTTTAGTATGAAATCTCAGTATATCAGAAGTTCTAGTCATATAATGATGTTTCAGATGCTCATGTCCATTAAGTAAGTTTAGCCTGCTAGTATTCTCAGTCTAACCAACCTCATTCGAGGACGATTTTTCCCAAGGGGGAGATATTGTAATACCCCAAACTTTCTGTAAAATCTAATTTAATCTCCAGAAGATTTAGGGATGACTTCCTAATTGAGTAATGTTCAAATCAGATATAATTTCCCTAATTTTGAATTTTTATCATATGGAAAATTGAATTATCTTTCCAATGATATCAATTTTGCAAAAATCCGATATCGGGGTAAAAAGTTATGGAGTTTTACTGAAAGCAGTCTGAACTACCCAGGTGCGACGGAGAGGTCGACGGACCGTCGAGCTAGCGACGAACCATCGTAGCTGAGGCATTGGGTCACTCTCTAGATAAGTGTGATGGATGGGTTCGACGGACCGTTGATCTAGTGAAGGACCTTCGCCCGAGCAATCGCAGGCGAGGTAGTGAACCCCTATTTTTGTCTAGGTGCGACGGTCAGTCAAATGGACCGTCTACCCAGCATTACCAACCATCGCTAATCCCGCTCAGTAATTTTAAGTCATTTTTAAAAGTACTTTTTGATCCTTTTCCACCCTTTTTAATACCTATTTAAATCAGATCAAGGCTCATAACTCCATATTCACCTATAACATTAAAATCTAGGTTTTCTTTTAAGATCAAAAACCCAAGAACAAGATTCAAACCCTTCTTCAAGAAACTAAGTAATTCAAGTTCTTCAAGTTTAAAAACCATCAAGAAAATATCAAGATTTGTGTTTCCCAATCCAAGAATGTTCAAAAAACGTTAGTTATCTTTCAAGATTCAAGCTTTTAGGGTATGCAGATGTTGATTCTTGGGTTCCTTCCACCCAAGAAGCTCAAGAATCCTTTTCAAAATTATAAAGTTTATGTATTTATGACATTTCATGATTTATGTGTATTGAACTTCATGATTATGTGTTGTTGAGTTTTAATTTATGATTTAGACTACAGGTTTTATGAATTGATTCTAGCATGTGATGAATTATGTGATGTTCATGATAAACCCTCTTCAAGCTGCATATTGGTTGATGAATGATACTTAGGTGTAATATTTGTTGTATAACCAAAGCATACTCCCCATATGTTTTATAACGTGCTTGCGTGAGGGAAATAGGGTAATTGTAGCATGTTGACAAGAAATCCCCAAATTATGTATAAGTTCATGTATGCCAAGTGTTTGTTGAAATGCCTTAGTGACTGAATTATGATATGTCACATGCATTCTTATGCTTGTGCATTTCTTATTGAATGAATTATGAGAAATTAGTATGCATCCCTATACCTTTACCGGTTTTAAGATTCACAAGTGCTTGAAGAAATGCTTTAGTGATTGTAATGGTGAATGAAAGTCCATTGTCATGATTATTCAATAATGGTTATGTTTAACTTTTATGTTATTGAGTCCTGAGGGTATTTATACCTGACAACTTAGCTGCAAGTATAGAGCTAGTGTCAGTTTCAAGATACTCTCAATCAAGCCACAATCTGTAAAACTCAGACAGTTATAGAACTTAGAAAGACTCAGTAATCTCAGTATCATTACTATTCCTGCTTTAGTTCAATACTCAGCTCAGATCTTAGTATTATTCAAGTATTCAGTTCAGACCTCAGTAGTATTCAAGTAATCAATTCAGAACATAGTAGCATTCAGTCAGATAATGAACTTCAGTAGTATTCCGTCAGTCTTCAAAATCAAGTGAACTCAGCTAACTTAGTTAATCATTATGATTAGTAACAGATTCAGCTCAGTCTAATACAGTTTAAGAAAAAGAATTAGTTTAGAGTCTTTTAGTTGGGAGTAGGATTTAGCACCCAGCAAACCTAAGGATGGGGGATTACCCGTTAGAAAGGACTGAGATCCCTAGGAGCAATCCCTAAGTTCCAGAACAACGTAGCCAGCATAGGTACGAGATGTCACCCATTAGATAGGACTGACATAATCAGGGATCACCCGTTAGTATATTATATATATAGGACTGATCCTAGGGGTCACCCTCTAGATAGGGCTGACTCCACAAGAGAGGTCTTTACCCGTGGCACAGTACTGATATCCTTCCAACTGGGATTACAGGTTGGACCCTAACTTACCCAAAAAGGGGCACGTTAGTTAGGTGATTACTTTCCACAGTCTCAGTTTCAGAATCAATCTCAGTAAAAGAATCCAGCTTAGTAGTACAGAGTAAGGACTGTGAGATATAGTCAATCGTTATGATGATTAATAGACTCAGAGGTCACCCTCTAGATAGGACTGGTCTCAGATTTAGTTAATTAGCTTCATTATCATCAGATTCAAAGATCACCTGCTAGAGAGGACTGATCTGAACTTCAATACTTAGTTATCAATATCTGATGATTTAGTTATTCAGTATCTCAGTATTAGTAGTGAGTTCAAACATCAGTAAAGCAGCATCTGAGTCTCAGTATTTAGTGTCATGATGATTTCAGTTATGGTTGTGGATTCATGCATATGTCCTCATTTTGTACTCTTATGTTGATCAGTTAAGTAATTGTTCATGCATAAGCCCTTAAATTTAGACTTACCTCATTTTGCATACTCAATACATTCCCACGTACTAACGCATTTGCGCTATGATGTTTTACTTTACACCATAGGTTAAGAAGCACAAGATCCAGAGCACCCTTAGAAGCTTATTTCCAGTCAGCAGCAGTAGACCTAGCAGTGAGTCCTCATCATTCGAGGATGGTTCTTATTTTATTTTATTACTAGTTTCACGATTTTAGTAGTTCAATTTAGTTGGGGACATGTCCCATCAAATCCACAGTTCAAAGAACTTAGAGGCTTTCAGACTACAGAGTTTTCAGACTAGTTGTTCTGACAGATATTTAGTTTTGATATTGTTAAACTTTATTCAGTTGTATTTTTAGTTTTTGAACCTTATGGAAAGTTTTTGCCAGTTTTTCACATTTATTTTAGCATATTATGCAGTGCTCAGTTACAGGTACTAGAAAAGGGTTAGCTTGTGGTCCTTCAGGATTGTGAGCACGTGTAGTGTCTGGGGTGCCAGAATCGTGGCGTTACAAACTTGGTATCAAAGCTTAAGGTTCAACAGTGTTCTAGGAAGTCTGAAAGCCGCTTCTAGTAGAGTCTTGTTCATGGGTGTGTTGTGCACCACATATATGTACAGGATGATATAAGATATTTTAGGAACAGTTTCCCTTCTTTCAGTGTTCATGTCGTACGAATATGCATAAGTTCCACTTGATCCTCAATCTAATCCATTCTTACTTTCATTTACAGAGTATGCCTCCTCGTAAAGCCAATGCCCGTAGGGATGATACCTATCTACCTCAGCCAGTAGATCTCGAGAATAAAAATATGGCATATGCAGAGTTTCTGGCAGTTTTTCAGGCGCTACCAAAGATGTGACCACTAGTGTTCAGGGCAACCATCAGTTTGCAGTCCCACCTCAGCAAGATGGGGGTTTAACTGTAGCCAGAATAAGAAATTTCATAAAATTGAACCCGGTACAATTCTTTGGGTCATTAGCAGGTGAGGACCCATAGCTTTATCTAGAGAAGGTGAAGAAGATCACCTAAATTATGTATGTATCTGAGGTGGAGAGTGTAGAATTTGCATCCTATAGGTTGAAGTAAGTTGTTCATGATTAGGTAGTGATGTGGAAGAAGAGTAGAGGGGAGGATACTGCTCCCATGACTTGGCAGGTGTTTCAGGATGCTTTTCTAGATAAGTTTTTTCCGCTCGAGATGAGAGAATCTAAGGTAGAAGAGTTCATGAACTAAGGCAAGGCTCCATGACAGTAAAGGAGTATTGTCTTAAGTTCAACCAGTTAGCTAAGTGTGCTCCCGATTTGATGGCTAACCCTAGATCTAGCATGAGTAAGTTTGTGACTAGTGTGTCTGGGTTGGTGTTGAAGGAGTGTAGGACTGCTATGCTCAATAGATATATATATCTTTATAGGCTAATAATGCATGCTAAGCAGATTGAGATAGATAAGACGAAGGAAAGGGAGAGAGCGAATAAGAAAGCCAGAACAGGTAGTTATAGTTTCTCTCAGGCAGGGTCAAAGGGTGGTAACCATTCTCAGCATAGTCAAAAGTTTTTAGTCCCAACTCCATCCTCAGTTATTGTACCCGCACCAAACTTCAGGTATGTTAATTATGTTGGATCTCCTGGTTCCAAATCCTTGAGTAGCGTGAGAAGTAAACGTACCTATCTGTATTGCGAAAAATGTAGCAAGAATCACCTAGGTATTTGTAGAACAGGTAGCGAGGTATGTTTTGGATGTGGTAAGCCAGTCTATAGGATGCGGGAGTGTAGATTATAGAAAAGAGGGGTAAAGATTCACATCAGCAGGGCACCAATAGTGGTCAACGTCAGAATAGATTTTATGCACTCCAGACACGTCATGACCCGAAAGGTTCCCCTAACATAGATTTGGGTACGTTATAAGTTCTTTATATTCTTGATCTACATTGTTAGATTCCTTTCTCCCATTTGAGTTTATATTTAGCATGAGTCAGTTAGTAACGCCAGCAAGTCAGTTTTCTAGTTAGATAATCAAATTCGTATAGTTGTTTTCTCTTTTCATCTAATCATGCTACCAGAAGTCTCAGGAAAGATAACTATTCCAAGGTAGAAATTCCTAGTAGTTGCAAGATAAGATTAGTTCATGAGTCATGCATTAGTTTCAGATTTTCGAGGTTCAGTTATGATCCAGTTCATAGGTGCCTTGTGCATTGCCTCAGTTTTCTCAAGTATGTCGGTGAAGTAAGTGTTCTTAGAGGGACATAGTGTCCTAAGGGGGAGATACCCTATAACTCCCTGATGCTTTCATGTCCTTAAACCCATTCAACTACAAGTTTGGATTATCCTTACAAATTTAGTATTCATTATCATTGTATTTTCAGTCATGCATTCAAGAGCTACTCAGTTAGATATCCATGCATCAGATATGCATATTTAGCATGAAATCTCAGTATATTAGAAGATCCAGTCATATAATCATGTTTCAGATGCTCATGTCCAGTATGTAAGTTTCGCCTACTAGTATTCTCAGTCTAACCAACCTCATTCGAGGGCGAATGCTCACAACGTGGAGATATTGTAATGCCCTAAACTTTCTTTAAATTCTAATTTAGTCTCCAAAAGATTTAGGGATTAATTCCTAAGTGAGTAATATTTAAATTAGATAGAATTTCCCTAATTTTGAATTTTTTTAATGTGTAAAGTTGAATTAGCTTTTCAACGATACCAATTTTGCAAAAATCTGATATCGGGATAAAAAGTTATTGACAATTTACTGAAAGTAGTCTAAACTACCCAAGTGCGACGGAGAGGTACGACAGACCATCGCAGCTGAGCCAGTGAGTCCACTCTCTCGATAAGTGCAACGGAAGGTCCAACAGACTGTCAAGCTAGTGACGGACCGTCGCTTGAGCCATCGTAGTCGAGGTAGTGAACCCCTATTCTGGTCTAGGTGCGACGGTCAGTCCGATGGACCATCGACCTAGCGATGGACTGTCGCACCAATCATCACAGATCCCACTCAGTAATTTCAAGTCATTTTTAAAAGGACTTTTTGGTCCATTTCCATCCTTTTTAACACCTATTTAAATCAGATCAAGGCTCATAACTCCATATTCACCTATAACATCAAAATCTAGAATTTCTTTCAAGATAAAAAACCTAAGAACAAGATTCAAACCCTTCTTCAAGAAACTAAGAAATTCAAGTTCTTCAAGTTCAATAACCATGAAGAAAACATCAAGATCTGTGTTTCCCAATCTAAGAACATTCAAGAAACGTTAGTTTTCTTTCAAGATTAAAGCTTTTAAGATATACAGATGTTGATTCTTGGGTTCCTTCCACCTAAGAAGTTCAAGAATCCTTTTCAAAATTATAAAGTTTATGTATTTATGATATTTTATGATTTATGTGTATTGAAGTTTATGATTATGTGTTGTTGAGTTTTAATTTATGATTTAGACTTCAGGTTTTAAGAATTGATTCTAGCATGTGATGAATTGTGTGATGTTTATGATAAACCCTCTTTAAGTTGCATGTTGGTCGATGAAATCATGATACTCAGGTGTAGTATTTGTTGTATAACTAAAGCATGCTCCCCATATGTTTGATAAAATGCTTGTGTGAAGGAAATAGGGTAATTATAGCATGTTGAAAAGAAATCCCCAAATTGTGTATAAGTTCATGTATGCCAGGTATTTGTTGAAATTCCTTAGTGAGTGAATTATGATATGTCAAATGTATTTTTATGCTTGTGCATTCCTTTTTGAATGGATTATAAGAAATTAGTATGCATCCCTAAACCTTTACATGTTTTAAGATTCACAAGTGCATTAAGAAATGCTTTAGTGATTGTAATGGTGAATGAAAGTCCATTGTCATGATTATTCAAGAAAGGTTATGTTTAACTTTTATGTTATCGAGTCCTGGGGGTATTTATACGTGAAAACTTAGCTACAAGTCTAGAGCCAGTGTCAGTTTTTAGATACTCTTAATCAAGCCACAATCAGTAGAACTCAAATAGTTACAGATCATAGAAAGACTCAGTTATCTCAGTATCATTACTATTGCAGCTTCAGTTCAGTACTCAACTCAGATCTTAGTTGTATTGAAGTATCCACTTTAGACCTCAATAGTATTCAAGTAATTAATTCAGAACGTAGCAGAATTCAGTCATATAGCAAACTTCAGTAGTATTTCGTCACTCTTCAAAATTAAGTGAACTCAGGTTAACTCAGTTAATCTGTATGATCAGTAACAGATTCAACTCCGTCTAGTACAATTTAAGAAAAAGAATCAGTTCAGAGTCTTTCAGTTGGGAGTAGGATTTAGCACCGAGCAAACCTAGAGATGGGGGCTCACCTGTTAGAGAGGACTGAGATCCCTAGGAGCAATCCCTAAGTTCCAGAACTACGTACCCAACATAGGTGTGAGATGTCACCCATTAGATAGGACTGACATACTCAGTGATCACTTGTTAGTATATTATATATATGCGGGACTGATCCCAGGGGTCACTCGCTAGATAGGACTAACTCTACAAAAGAAGTCTTTATCCGTGGCACGGTACTGACACCCTTCCAACTGGGGTTACAAGTTGGACCCCAACTTACCCAGAAGGGGTATGTCCGTTAGGTGACTACTTCCCACAGTCTTAGTTTCATAAGTCTCAGTAAAGGAATTCAACTCAGTAGTATAGGGTAAGGACTGTCAGATACAGTCAACCGTTATGATGATCAATAGATCAGAGATACTCCACTAGATAGGATTGGTCTCAGCTTCAGTATCATTAGATTTAAAGATCACCCGCTAGAGAGGACTGATTTCAACTTCAGTACTGAGTTATCAATATCAGAATATTTAGTTATTCAGTAACTCAGTATTAGTAGTGAGTTCAGATATCAGTAAAGCAGTATGTCACAATGATTTTAGTTATGGTTGTGCATTCATGCATATGTCCTCATTCAGTACTCTCATGTTATTCAGTTAAGTAATTGCTTATGCATAAGCCCTTGCATTTAGCCTTACCTCATCTTGCATACTCTATACATTCCCATGTACTGACGTATTTACACTATGGTATTTTACTTTACACTATAGGTTCAGAATCACAAGATCTAGAGAACCCTTAGCAGCTCAGTTTCAGTCTGTAATAGTAGACCTAGCAGTGAGTTCTCATCATTCGAAGATGGTTCTTATTTCATTTTATTACTAGTTTTAGTATTTTAGTAGTTGGAGTTAGTTGGGGACATATCCCATCAACTCCATAGTGCAGACAGCTTAGAGTCTTTTAGACTATAGAGTTTTCAGACTAGTTGTTCAGACGTATGTTTAGTTTTGATATTGTTAAACTTTATTTAGTTGTACTTTTAGTTTTTGTGCATTATGGCAAGTTTCCTCCAGTTTTTCACATTTATTTCAGTATATTAGCAGTGCTCAGTTACAGGTACCAGAAAAGGGTTAGCTTGTGGTCCTTCGGGATCATGAGCACCGTGTAGTATTCGGGGTGCCAGACTCAGGGCGTTACATTTAGAATTCTTAAGCTAATGAAAAAAGTATTAGTTGTCATTAATTATGATCACTTCTAATAAGAAAATAATTTATCATAAATATATTTAATTGATTTTAAACTCTTAAATATTAGAAAAAATAGTGAAAAGATGATTTTGTCTAAAGCAAAGACTTTTAAACTGAAAATATATATTGGAATTTAGGTAGCTGTTTATGTAATGATTTATTTTGTCGTTACTATAATTGTCGCGTCCTAAGGGTATGGGGTTTGGAAATTTGGTTAATATCCTCAAAGTTGATTAATAAAAAACTTAGTTAAATAAATTTGAAGATAGAAATTTTGGGGTGGCCTGACATTATTCTGCTATAGTGATGTTGTGGTAGTGGCATGTAGACGGCTATAGCGGAACACCGAGAAATATACCACCCCTATTTTAAGTATTCTTTTCCCTTCTCAATTATAAAATTAGAAAAATAGTTATTCTAAAAACCCCTTAAGGTTGCCTCCTGAAGCAATGTAGGGGGGTATGCTTAAACAAGGTAAAAATCAACTTTTTTTTTCAACATTTTGGATGACGAGAATTACTAAAATGGAGTAAGGATTTCAAGTTCATGCTTTATATCAACTGCTTAGCACCCAGGTAGATTAAGTTTAATTGAGTAAGAAAAACAGTGTTAGAAAACGTATGCATAACATAGATTGATGAGATATTTCATGCATAGTCCTACAGATAAGGTGTTTGGATGGATAAAATTGGTAGATTAAAGTTATGTGATTGTATTGGATTTTCTTGAATGAGATGTTGTAATGTTATTAATGTTGCCCTGTTATTATTTGTGTATAACAACCAATTAATGTGTAAAAATGGTTGATTATGGTGATGTATTATGATTAAATTGATAGATACTAGTATAGTGGATATAAATGCCTTGTTTCGTTCTTAATATGGTGATTATGTGATGAATAAAAGACATAGATTTAAGATGAAAGTTGGAAGTAAACGTAGGATAGATTAAAGTAGTATGTTCGTCCTATATATTGATAGTCCAAAGTTTATCCTAACGTAACATATGCTTGTCTTGATAAGTTATTCTACCCCTGATATTATTGTTGGTGAAAAAGGATTAGGTGATGGGTGAATTGTAGTTAAAGACTCAATTTAATTTATGTGCGCATGCTAGTTGCCTCTTTGAATACTTGTTGCAATGTATAACGTGTATATTGACTTGTTGGTTAGTATTGCAAGTTGTTTAATCACCTAAAATGAGATTGTGTAAAAAGACTTGTTTGAAATGCAATTGTAGCTGTATTATCTCATATTTAAATATAGAGGTAGAGACATGAATTTATATAGTGAGATGAACTAATAAAGATCATCGTCCAAGAATTGATGAAATTCAAAGAGTATAAGGGTGGAACGTTAGAATTAAGATGGTAGAATACTTTGTTTGGCAAAAGAAGATAATGGAGTTGTTTGTTACATGGACTTAACTCGTCCCCAATAGGTCATGGCTAATTGACATTTATAACTACCATAGCATATTTGTACAATGTATTGGTGATATTGATAATTTCATGAGTTGATGGGATTGGATTGTGATTTTTATTTTGAGTTTCTTAAGTGAATCAGTTTATATTATTATTGTTATTTAGATACATGAGTTGTCTGGGCAATTGATAGATTTGAATTCATTCCATATTTTGAAGTGAAATAAAAATGTAATTATGGTAATGTTGAGATAACTGTTTATGAGTCATAGTTGCTGATTAGTTGCATAATCTTATCTGCTCTATGTTTTGTGTTAGGCACTATATAGTTTTGATGATTGACAAACTGACACATGAATAAAACATGTTGAGTTGTTCCAAGTATAGAAAAATGGGTTTCAGGTTTCACTGATAGATGTAGACAAATTACTTAAAGTTAGGATTGAATGAGTGAGCTTAATTTTGATATACTCAAGTTACTAATCACGTGAGAAATAGAAGAAAGTGAATATTGATACAAACACTTGATGATAAGGGAAAGCAAGTTGATTTAGAAAATGAGTCCTATGGGAAGAAGGAGTTTCACTTCTGAGCATATCTGAAGAGTCCTATATATAGAAGGACAAAGATTCTAAAACTTGAATAGGTGATGTTTGAGTAAAACACGTGAAGATAAGTGAAAGAAAGAGTTACACTTAGATAAGGAGTTTGACTTGAAGAAGGACATTGACTTACTAACAAACTCTGAAGAGTTGAAGAGTCCAACTAAAGATTGAAGATTGATAACATGAAAGATTCTTTGAAGAGTTGCTGTTAAATAGAGAAAGTGATTCACATATTCATTCACGCACTTACAAAGATAAAAAAGGACAATTGACAGATTGACTTCACAAAGTGCTTCTCAATCACTGAAGAGACACATTGAAGAACCTGGTCCTAGTATAGAATCTAGCTAAGAGTTTTAACATTGATTTTTAGGAGTTGTTCATTGCGTTGAACTATTGATGTAATTTTAGTTTTAGTGTGTTATAAACTGAACTAGGGGCTAGTCTTTGAGTTAGGGAAAACTCAGAGACTTTGGAAACGCATACCTTGGGGCGTATGTGTAGTTAGGAATTAGAGTTTGTAATTCCTAGTTGTTGAGTTATAGGAATTAGAGTTTATAATTCTTAGGTTACAAGAGTTTTGTAATTAGTTATTGTTGAGGCTCATTGTTGTGTAGTGAAGTTGGGGTCAAATTCTGTAGAGGTACAAGTCATGATTTTTTACACCTTTTGAGTCGGGTATTTTCCACGTAAAAATCTACTGTGTTATTTTCTTACTGTTTTAGCTAGTTTAAAACACATTAGTCAACCTATTCCATCGATAGGTAACAGTTAGGCAAAAATAAGATAATCAGTAGGACATGTATAATAACAAGAGGTATCAGAGCGAGGTTATCTTAAAAGGGTTAGCACCTATGACAAAGATCACTATGATGAATTCCGTATCACCTACTGGTCATAGTGAAGGTCAATCCACTACTAGACTTTACTCTTTGATGGTTTTCATTTCCTTTGGTGGAAAGTTAGGATGGAAACATATCTTCAATATAAATATTATAAATTATGGGATAGAATTATTGATGGACCAACAATTTCCTTGAAGACTGGATGGAGAACAAGTGAAATGGTAAGGAGTGAATTTACCCCAGAAGATCTTGTTGCACTTAAAAAGAATGCAAAAGCCAAAAACATTTTTGTTAGTGGTCTTGGTCCAATTGAGTACAATAGAGTGTAAAATTGCAACACTGCTAAACAAATTTGGGATGCATTGGTGAATGCACATGAAGGCACTAGCCAAGTAAGAAAAGTAAAATTACATTACTTTTCACTGAATATGAGGCCTTCAAATGAAATGAGGCACTACAAAAAATGTTAACTAGGTTAACTTCATTGGTAAATGAGTTATCATCACTAGGAAAGGTTTTATCTACTGAGGAGTGGGTAGAGAAGGTCTTGAGAGTCCTACCAATGTCTAAATGGGATATCAAAGATACATCCATAAGAGACGCTAAGGATCTCACTACAATATCCCTTGATGAGTTAGTTGGTAATTTGAAGACCTATGAGATGAACATGGAAGATCTAAATAGGACATCTAAAAGTGATGAATCAGATGATGAAGAAGTTGATGAAACTGCTCTCATGGCCATCGGAGATTCAGAATTGGAAGAGGAAAATGATACCTTTGAGGTAAGTATTCTTGAGCTTAAGGAAAAATTGCATTTATTTCCTAAAAAGAAACTTGTTTTCCTGAGTGCTCTAATTGATGATTTCCAAGAATTAACTTCTGATAGGAATAAGTTATTCAGCAATCTTGCAAGTCTCAAGTTTGACTTTATTGATCTAGAAGCTTGCAAGAACACTGTGGAAAAGGAAAACTACACTTTTAAGGAACAAGTTGGTCAACTTGATTCTTCAAATCTGAAATATTGAAATTGACTAAGGGAAAAAGGTCAAAAATGATGAACAAGAAAATGTTAACCTTGAATTGACCAAGTCCAAATAAGATTGTAGTTCTGAAAAGGAAAAGGTGAACAAATTAAGCCAAGAAGTCTCTAAACTGAAACTTGATCTTGAAAGGGAAAACATATGGAAAAATTCCTCAAGAATTGTTCATTAACTCAGTGAAAAAACTCACAGTGAAAGGTCTGGATTGGGTTTTTTCAAGAGCTCTAATGTTACTAAGGACTTACGCTATATATATGGTAATCATGGACATCCAACTACTCAAAGTCTAGTAGCTGCCAAAAGCAGAGACAGGAGCACTAATTTGGCAAAGAAATCTGACTTCTTATTAGTACAGACAAATAGGAAGAAAAGCAAAACTGTTCAGAGAAATAGGTCACACAACTTGTTGTCTCGATGGGCTAGGAGAAATCTGATTCATCCTTTTACTCATAAAAAAGGACCCAAGCTTGTCTGGGTTCCTAAATTTAACCCATAATTTGTTTTATAGGTGAGAGTGGAAGGAGGCAAGCAAAATTAGTACATGGATAGAGCTCGGTCAAGGAATAAGATTGAAAGCAGATAAAGTTACTTTCACTCACTATATTTAAAGGGGGAATAGATCTTTTTGAGATAGCAAAAATAGCACCATAACTAGACTTAATAAATGGGATAACTAAAATAAAAGCCTTTGTAAGATGGATAGATTTGTAGTGCTCATGTAAGGGGGAAGAAAGAGGATCCTCTTTCAAAACAAAGGGTCATATAAGTACGACCAAGTACTTGACCTGGTCCATATGAATCTTTGAGGACCAATGAGGGTAAGAAACAGAGAAGGTAAGAAGAACATGTTATACCACTTGGTCCAACTGTTGTACTGACTGAGGGCATATTGGCAGGGGGAATAAATATTCAAGAAATTGATTCATCAATAACACCAACACAAGTTGCTGAAAATTTTGTTGGTAGTTCATTGGTATTGTTAAAAGAATCTTGAGATATCTCATGGGAATCAATGACTTAAGACTATGGTATCTAAAGGAAAACAATTTCACTGTTGTGGTCTATAAAAATGTTGACTATGTGGGTTACTTAATTGAGTGGAGAAGTACCAAAGGCACTAAGTAGAGAGCATTTTGAAAGGAATAAGTTACACTTGGGGATGATAAAAATTCCATGAACTCCCCTCAATGATTGACTAGAATAACCATTTTATTAATCTTATTAGCTAAACTATTATTCGATTCAGTCTTGCACATTTAGTTGTGTGTCCCAATTCCAGTTTTTTGACTCTTTTAAACTAATTTTGTATTAGATTGTACAGAAAAATAGGTACAAGCAAGCAATTGGGATCACAAAGTTCTTCTTATCAGGTATGTTCTACACTGATTAAGCATAGGATGTCTAAGTTGAAACAGTTGCGCACACCTGTTCAATTTCTCCCACTTCATCCTCCGCTTGTCCTATAAAGCTGACCAATTAGTTGACCAAATTTTCTTTGATTCTCTCCAAATGGTTGTGCACAAATATGTTAATCTCACAAAAGAAATTCCTTCTTTTATCTCAACCAAAATATCAATTTTTGTACCATGGATGTGCTAAACTTGATCATCAATCACATGCAACATATGTTTCTGAAGAATGAAAAGGGATATGCTCTCCCTTTTAGTTCCTAATTGGCTCAGTTTTTTTAGTACTTCTCAATCCAAGTTCAGGTTTGAATTTTCAAACAACAATGTATATTCTTGAACAGATGAATCATGCTTCTCTACCTGTTTCACTAATAAGGGCTAACACTCATTTGAAAAAAAAATGCTAATGAAAAAATAATTTAACTGAGAAAAATTCAAAACTCGATGCTGCACAAGACAATTATGAAGTGTAATAAGAGTGTACTGCCCTAAAAATACACCCTGGATGCCACATGGTGCTTATGGTCACAAGTGACCCTAAGCTAACCTATGAGCTGGTACCTGCTGTGAGTACTGAATAAAACTAATAACAAAAGAATATGTGCAGAAATTAATTAAAAAATACCATACAGTTTTTAAATACTGGGAACATTACTAAATCATAAGTCTGAAAACAACAATCTCAAAAATAATAAGAACTGATAATCTAACTGACTGTATGAAATATCTGAAAGCCTCTAAGACTGAGTAAAAGACAAAGAGTTGATAGGACAGGCCCTAACTAACTCCAAATAACTACTAAAACTGAATACGGATGTACTAAAATAAGCATAAACATTCCTCAATATACGAGGACTCACCACGAATATTGATAAGTTGATCTGGCTAAGCGCAATCAGGGAATTGAGCATCCAAACCTATGAAATAAGACATCATAGCGCAAAGAAAGCATATATGATCAGTAGTTTAGGTGTACTAGTATGCAAGATGAGGTTAGGCTGAAATGCATAGGATTATGTGCATGAGATAACGAATTATTGAATAATAAGAGATGATTGAGTTCAATTGCATGAAAACTGTAAAATTTAAAAATGCATGACCAAGCATATAACCTGATTCTAAATTAGTCTGTATCTGAAATACTGATAACTCTATGCTATGGTCAAACAAAATTGAACTGAGTTCTGAACTGAATACTGGACTGAGACTGTGGGAGCTATCATCTAACCGACATGCCCCAAAGAGCTAATTAGGGTCCAAACTGTGACCCCAGTTGAAAGGTTGTCAATACCATGCTACGGGTACTAACACTAGCTGTGTGGATCCACTATAATGAGGTCCCAAATGACTAAAGAGTCACCCTCTACTGGCAGGTGCCCTAGTGAGATATGTGTCAACCATCAATTGGCATGTTAATATCTCAAACCTATACTGTCTACATAGTTTTGGAACGCAAGGATTGCTACTAAGAATTACACCCTCAACTAACAGGTGAGCTCCCATCCCTAGGTTTGCTCGGTTCAAAATCCTACTCCTAACTGAACTGACTTGGATTACTGAACCGATCTTAGTTTAACTGATTATGATAACTAAATGAACTGATAATTCTCATATGTATCTGAAAACATTTTGTAAAACACACTGAGATTAAGTAAAACAACTAAGTTTAGGGTATTTAGAACCCCAAAACTCGATACCAATAACAATAGGGTCACATGCTAAAGCTTAAAAAAAATGTAACAAGGGATCATTATTCAAAAATTCTATCATTTTAAGCATTTCATCAAACACTTGATATTCATAGACTTGAGCATGGGAATAGTTAAAACATGTGCTACTAACCTAACTACAACACAAAAATCATGGGTTAAACATTAATCATGCAATATTATCCTTCAGATGTGACAAGGGCTAATTCCAACAAAAACACATGGAAACATAGTTTGTAATTGAAGTTTGTAATAGCTTCATGATGATAACTCATAATAACATGTAAAAATCATAACTTTAAACTTGAAAATGGATTCTTGGGCTGCATGGGTGAAAAGGACCTATTAATGAAGTCACGCATACCTTAATTGAAGAATTCGTGAAGGTTCTTGGTGATTTCTTGAAGTTTCAGTTTGAATTTTGAAGAGCCTAGGGTTTGTTCTTGAGTGGGGATTTCTATCTCTTTAGGGAATTTTGTGTAAAAGATGTTAAATAATGCTTTTGGAACCCTCAATCCCGTGTTATGGATCAATTAGGTGAAGGGAAAAAACCCAATTGCCCTTGGAATAACGGAATCAAAAGTTAGAAAAATAGGGGCAGGCGATGAGCCAAGAATAATGGGTTGTAGTTCGTTGGACTGGATGCGACCCACGGGCTCTATCACGGGCACCCCTAGCAGTGCATTGGAGGGTGCGCCATGGGCTTATCCAGGTGCTGCTACTATTTTGGACTTCCAAACATTCCCTTACATTCATCCGAGAATTACAAAACTCACTCAAGATGCATCTTTGACATCCCTGATCATGAATCAACTTAAAAATCAACATTCTAAGGTCGGAAAGGTTGAAAATAAAATCATCGAAGTTTAGGGGTTTTATAAATGACTAATTCCTAACACTTAGTGAAAATTTCTAACTCTTTGACCCCTTTAACATACTATGGTGAGCTGAATTGAGCTAGGATCTTATAGGTTCTTACAATATCTCCCCCTTGGAAACGTTCATCCTCGAATGAGACAGATTAAACTGAGAACAATGAGAAACTAAGATGACATACTGAATATGTATAGCTAAGAACATGAACGCATGACTGAGTCTGAAACATGATAAATGACTGAACTAATTCGTGAATACAAGTAATGACATGAAAGGGATTACTTAGCTGAAACTGAGAACTTAAAAGAATCAATCTGGGGAAAATAGTTACCTTAAGCAAATTCTGATTTTGAGGAGAAAAAATGAGGGTACTTGGTTCGTATATATGCTTCTGCTTCCCAAGTGGCTCCCTCAACGGTCTGATTTTGCCATAGAACTTTGACCAAGAAAACTTCTTTGTTCCTTAGTCTGCGAATCTGACGATCTAGGATCTCGACTGGGATTTCTTCGTATGAAAGTCTATCCTAAATGTCTGTACTTTTTAAAAGAACAACTACAGCTGGATCACCAATACAGTTCCTTAACAGAGAAACATGGAACACTGGATGAACGAATACCAAAGCTACAGGCAACTCAAGCTCGTATGCTACTTTCCTAAAACGGCTCAAGATTCTGTAAGGACAAACATCTCGGGGGCTGAGTTTCCCCTTCTTGACAAATTTCTTCACTCCATGGGTGAGATTTTTAAATAAACCAAGTCTCCAAGTGCAAACTCGAGATGTCTCCTACGCACATCTGTATAAGATTTCTGATGGCTTTGGGCTATCTTAAGCCTCTCCCGGATCAATTGAACTTTCTCTAACACATCAAACACTGAATCAAGCCCTATCAATGCAGTCTCACCTTCCTCAAACCAACCAATAAGATATCTAAATCTCCTCTCATATAGAGCCTCAAACGAATCAATTTGAATACTAGAGTGATAACTGTTATTGTAGTCAAACTCTATCAATGATAAATGATCATCCCAACTACCCTTAAAGTCGATGACATATTTTCTCAACATGTCTTCTAAGGTATGAATGGTCCTCTCTACCGGACCATCTGTTTGATGGTGAAAGGCTGTACTGAGATGAACGCGGGCGCCAAGACCCTTCTCAAAAACTTTCCAAAAGTAAGAGGTAAACTGAGTACCTCTATCTAAAATGATAGACAACGGGACTCCATACAAACTAACCAACTCTCTAATATAGAGCTTGGCATAATCCTCGACTAAAAAAGAAGTATGAACTGGCAAGAAATGGGCTAATTTGGTTATTCAGTCTACAATAACCCATAATAAATCATGCTGAAGACACAAATAGGGCAACCCTATTACCAAATCTATGTTAAGATCTTCCCACTTCTAAGTAGGAATGCTGAACTCCTGCATAGTGCCACTAGGCCTTTGGTGCTCAACCTTAACCTACTGATAGTTAGATCACTTAGCAAAAAACTCTGTAATGTCCCTTTTATACCACTCCACCAATAAATTTCCCATAAATCATGGTACTTCTTAGTGTCTCCTGGATGAATAGAGTAACACGCACCATGTTCTTTAACTAGAATCCGCCATCTCAAACCATCAACACACAACACACACAACCTACCTTGATATTGCAACACACCATCTCCCCCTTTGGAGAAAACCCATACTTTCTAATATCTGACTGACTTCTTCAACTTAACCAAACTCAAATCCCTATCCTTCTGCTCCTTCACTTCAACCACCAATGAAGATTCTGAGCTATTCTGAACCTATACACTACCCTCAACTGAATCAACTAAATGAACACCTAGTATAGCAAGCTGATGAACCTCCCTGACAATCTTCTTTTTATCATCCTCAACATGAGAAACACTACCTATAAACAATCTATTAAGGGCATCTTCCATTATATTGGCCTTGCTCGGGTGGTACAAAACACTCATATAATCGTCTTTCAATAATTCCAGCAGCCTTCTATGAAGAAGATTCAGGTCTTTCTACAAAAACACATTCTGCAACCTTTTGTGGTCTGTGAACACATCAACATGCACCCTATAAAGATAACGTCTCCAAATTTTTAAGGCAAACACAATAGCTGCTAACTCAAGATCATGGGTAGGGTAATTCTTTTCATGGGATTTAAGTTGTCTAGATGCATAGGCTATGACCTTAACTCTCTGTATCAACATACAACCAAGACCAAATCTAGAAGCATCAAAGTACATAATGAATCCCACTGAACCATCTAGCAAAGTCATAACTGGGGCTGAGGTAAGTTGAGTCTTCAACTCATGAAAACTTTTCTCACAGGAATCTGACCACTGAAACTTGACTTTTTTCTGAGTTAATATAGACATGGGGAACACAATAGATAAAACCCTTCAACAAACCGTCTATAATAGCCAACAAAACCTACGAAGCTCCTGATATTTGATAGAGAAATGGGTTTGGGATAGTTTCTCACTGCTTCAATCTTTTGAGGATCAACTTTAATGCCATCACCAAAAATAATATGGCCGAAGAAAGCAACTGATCTTAGACAAAACTCATATATACTTAATTTAGTGAACAACTGATGGGCTCTAGGAGTCTGCAATACTATTTTGAGAGGGTCTACATGATCATTTTCACTACGGGAATAAAAAAAATATCATCAATGAAGACTATGACAAATATGTCCAAGTACTATTTGAACACTCAGTTCATCATGTCCACGAAAGATACTGGAGCATTTGTCAGACAAAAGGACATAACTAGAAATTCAAAGTGACCATATTGGATCCTGAAAGATATTTTTAGAATGTCACATTCTCTGGCTCTAAGCTGATGATAGTTGGATCTGAGGTCTATCTTAGAGAAGTAACTGACACCCTAAATTTGGTCGAACAAGTCATCAATAATGGAAAGTAGATACTTATTCTTGATAGTGACTTTGTTTAACTAACGGTAATCGATGCACATTCTGAAAGAACCGTCTTTCTTACGCACGAAAAGAAATAAAACACCCCATGAGGATATATTGGGCCTGATAAATCCCTTATATAGGAGGTCTTTCAATTGTTATTTCAATTCCTAAGCTCGAATGGAGCCATTCTATAGGGCAGAATAGAGATAGGCTAGGTATCTGGAAGAAAGTCTATACCAAAATCGATTTTCCTTTTGGGAGGAACTTCAAGAAGGTCTTCAGGGAACACATCTGGAAATTCCCTCACTATTAAAACTGACTTGAGATTGTGAGTCTTAGAATCAGAGTCTTTAACTCAAACAAGATGGTAAACACACCCTTTAGATATTATTTTTCTTGCTCTAAGGTATGAAACAAGCAGACCCCTAAGTGCTGAGGTACTATTCTTCCACTCAATAACTGGTTCACCTGGGAACTGAAACTGAATTGCTTTATTTCAACATTCAACTAAAGCATAGCATGAGTGAAACCAATCCATGCTGAGAATGATATCAAAATTGATCATCTCTAACTCTAAAAGATCTACTAAAGTGACTTTCTGGGATATTGTGATCGGATAGTTCCTGTATACCTGCCTGGCTATAATAGAGACACCTACTAGGTAGACACTAAGAAGGGATCTACTAAGGTTTTGGGACTGACTCTGAAGTTGACAGCTATATAAGGGGTTATATACGAAAGTGAAGCCTCAAGATCCAACAAAGCATAAATATGTAAATAAAAGACTTGAAACGTACCCATAACCATATCAGAAAAATTTTCCTGATCCTATCGGGACTTAAGTGCATACAGTTTGTTTGTGAGCTGACCACTGATTATGTTGGAAGTAGTACCCTGCCGAGTCAAGTGACTGAATGGAACTAAAGGACGAATGGACTGACCCTGCTGACCACTCTCTAGGTAATCCTTGACTCTGTGGCCTGGCTTGACATATCCAAAGCATATATCACTGTTGACACTACATATACCAGATGAATTCTACCATATTTCTGGCAAAGAAGATTAGTGCAACCACTATTCACACTGCCCTAGGACCTAAAGACTAGCGCCCTATCCTAGTTATCATTTTTGAAATTTAGAACAGGCGCACTAGTTGAGGACGGAGATAGAACTAAAGATTTCTGATGGAATTAAGGATGGTTACCATCTTCCGACCTCAATTGAGCAAAGTTGAAACTTCTTTTCCTAGCCTTTTTGCTCGTCTTTTCCCTCTCCTTAGCCTTCTACTTCTCAATTTTATAAGCATGGACCATCAACATAGAGAAGTTTATCTCCTTAATCAACCTTGTGGTCCTACACTCCTTGACCATGCTATCAACTACACCAGAGACAAACTTACTAATCCTGGACCTGTCATCAAACACCACATTAGGAGCATACCTGGATAGCTGATTAAACTTAAGCGAATACTCTTTCACACTCATGTTTCCCTACTTCAACTTGATAAATTTCTATACCTTAGCTTCCCTTAACTTCAAAGGGAAAAACTTGTCCAAGAAGGCGGTAGCAAACTTCTCCCATTCTATATGCCCTACATTTATGCCCCTATCCCTCTTTCACTAGTTAAACCAGGTATGAGCTACATCCTGTAACTGGTGAGTAGCCAACTCTGCACTCTCACTAGAAGTCACTCCTATAATATCTTTTACCTTCTGAACCATGTCAAGAAATACCTGTGGATCCTCATTAGACTTAGATCCCAAAAATTGATAAAGATTCATTTAGGTGAAGTCCCAAATCCTAGCTGCGATGGTATTAGCCACTAGGTTGGTTCGAATAGCAGATGACTGATTGTTTTGATCTACTACTGAATGGGCTAAAGTGGTGAATACAGATCTAAACTCAGCATGGGAAACATACCTATTTAGAGGATTTTTCTAAACGGGTGGAGGTGCAAGTTGATTTCCATTTCTTTTTTCGTTAGTCTTTCTAGGAGGCATGTTCTAAAAACAAAAGAAAAATTAAATTGGAAAGAGAGTAAATAGGTCCCATGTTTGTTCTATAAACAAAAGTAAAATTGAATTGGAAAGAGAGTCTAAATAGGGCCCATGATTATTCGCACAACATGAATACTGAAAGAAGGTAAACTTTTACTAAGAATGTCTTGTAGCCTCTTCTCCATAAGTGTGGCACGCTTCATACGTAAGCATAAGACTCTACTCAACGCGGCTTTTAAACTGCCTAGGATACTGTAAAACCTTAGACTCTGATACCAAGTTTGTAACATCCTCGAAATACGCCCTGGATGCCACAGGGTGCTTATGATCACAAGTGACCCCAAGCTAACACATGAGCTGGTAACCTGCTGTGAGCACTGAATAAAACTGATAACAAAAGAACATGTGTCAAAATTCACTGAAAAATGCCATAAGGTTTTTAAATACTGAAAAATACTACAGAATCATATGTCTGAAAATAACTGTCTGAAATATGATAAAAACTAATAATCTAACTAACTATCTAAAATGTTTGAAAGCCTCTAAGACTGGTTGAAAGACAAAGAGTTGATGGGATAGGCCCCAACTATCTCTAAATAGTACTGAAACTGAATACTGATGTACTAAAATGAGCATAAATAGTCCTCGATATATGAGGAATCACCACGATTGCTGATAGGCTGATCTAGCTAAGTATAGTCAGGGAACTGAGCATCCAAATCTATGATATAAGAAATCATAACACAAAGAAAATATATGCAATCAGTACTTTGAATGTACTGGTATGCGAGATGAGGTTAGGCTAAAATACATAGATTTATCTGTATGATATAATGAATGAATGAATAGCATGAGATGACTGAGTTCAAATGCATGAAAACTGTAAAATTTGAAAATACATGACCAGGCATATAACCTGATTCTAAATTAGTCTATAACTGAAATACTGAAATATTAACAACTGAAAATTGTATGTTATGGACAAACAAAACTGAACTGAGTTTTGAACTGAATACTAGACTAAGACTGTAAGAGCTATTATCTAATCGACATGCCCCAAAGAGCTAATTGGGGTCCATTCTGTGACCCCAATTGGAAGTGTGTCAGTACCGTGCCAAAGGTACTAACACTAGCTATGTGGATCCACTATAATGAGGTCCCAAAGAACTAAAGAGTCACCCTCCACTGGTAGGTGCCCTAGTGAGATATGTGTCAACCCTCAACTGGGAGGTTAACATCTCAAACCTACATTGGCTGTGTAGTTCTGGAATGCGGGGATTGCTACTAAGAGTCACATCCTCAACTGAGAGGTGAGCTCCCATCCCTGGGTTCGCTCGGTGCTAAATCCTACTCCCAACTGAACTGACTCATATTACTGAACTAATCTAAGTTTAACTGATTACGATAACTAAATGAACTGATAATAATCATATATATCTGAAAACATTCTGAAAAATACAAAGACTAAGTAAAACAACTAAGTTTTGGGTATTCATAACCCCCAGGACTCGATTGCAATAACAATAGAGCCACATACTAAAGCTTAAAAAAATACATAACAAGGGATCATTATTCAAAAACCCAATCATTTTAAGCATTTCATCAAGCATTTGATATTTATAGACTTGAGCATGGTAATAGTTAAAACATATGATACTAATATAACTACAACACAAAAATCATAGGTTAAAGATTAATAATGCGAATATCATCCTTCAAACGTGACAAAGGCTAATTCTAATGAAAACACATGGAAACATAGTTAGTTATCGAAGTTTAAAATAGATTCATGATGGTAACTCATAATAACATGTAAAAATTATAACTTTAAACTTGAAAAGGGATCTTTGGCTCCATGGGTGAAAAGGACCCATGAATGAATATCACACATACCTTAATTGAAGAATTCGTGAAGGTTCTTGGTTATTTCTTAAAGTTTGAGATTGAATTTTGAAAAGGCCAGGGTTTGTTCTTGAGAGAAGATTGCTTTCTATTGAGGGAATTTCGTATAAAAGATGGTAAATAATGCTTTTGAGACCCTCAATCCCATGTTATGAATCAATTGGGTGAAGGGGAAAGACCCAATTGCCCTTGAAAAAATAGAATCAAAAGTTGGAAAAATAGGGGGCGATAAGTTGGGCGCCGTGGGCTCTGGTCTGTCGGATTGGACCATGCGTCACAGGCTCTATTGCGGGCACCCCTAGCAGTGCACTAGAGGGCGTGTCGTGGGCTTAGCCCGGTGCTACTGCTGTTTTGGATTTCCAAACATGCCCTTACACTTGTTCGAAAATTTCAAAACTCACACAAGATGCACCTTTGATATCCCCGATTATGAATCAACTTAAAAATTGACATTCTAAAGGTGGAAAAGTCAAAAAAAATAATTGAAGTTTAGGGATTTTGAAAATGACTAAGTCCTAACACTTACTGAAATTTTCTAACTGTTTGACCTCCTTTAACATACTACACTGAGCTAAGTTGAGCTAGGATCTTACAGGGTCTTACAAATAGGTCCTTCATGTTAGGATCATGAATTTAAAACTTGACCTTGATTGAGATAGGGATAAAAATGTTAAAGTTAGTCAATTGACACAGTTGATATCACCTGTTTCACCTTCCTCATAAGCTCCTCATTATTTGCATCCTTAGCCATGTCTCACTTTTATACTATATTCTTTTTTGATTAATGCTTAGTTGTTTTACTTTGTTCAGTACTAGCTTAGGTCTAATCTGAAATATGCTCTAGTAGCTAAATGGAATGGTTATCTTTGCTTAATTGACTTATGTTCTTGCTATTTTTAATACATTACTATGTTGGCTGAAGTCATTGTCTGATTGTTTTGGCGATAGCCCCAGTGGCCATGAGTAGCATAACAAATCACTTTGTCTGGTATATTATTGCATTGAAATAGTTTTTTGATGATGGCAAAAGGGGGAAGATAAGAGGTTGTGCAATGTTTATAACCCACTAACTAACCTATTTTATTCTAGTATCTTATAATTTAGTACTACAAGTGAAGATGGTCGAATGCACAAATACAAGAAGTTTGTCATCATCAAAAAAGGGGAATTTGTTGGGGACTATGTAGTTTTGATGATTAACAAACTGACACAGGAATGAAATATGTTAGTTGAGCTTGTCCAAGCATAGTAAGACAGGTTTCAGGTTTCTCCGATAGATGCAGACAAGATTGCTTAAAGTTAGGAATGACTAAGTGAGCCTCATTCTGATATACTCAAGTTACTGATCATGTGAGAAATAGAAGAAAGTGAATATTGATTTAAACACTTGATGATAAGGGAAAGGAAGTTGAGTCAGAAAAGAGTCCTATGGGAAGAAGGAGTTTTACTTCTAAACATCTCCTGAAGACTCCTGTGTGTAAAAAGAGAAATATTCTGAAACTTGAATAAGTGATGTTTGAGAACAACACGTGAAGATAAATGAAAGAAATAGTTTTGTTTAGATAAGGAGTTTGACTTGAAGAAGGACTTTGACTTAACAATAAACTCTAATAAGTTGAAGAGTCCAACTGAAGATAGAAGATTGATGACATGAAAGACTCTTTGAAAAGTTTCTATTAAATAGAGAAAGTGATTCACATAATCGTTAACATACTTACAAAGCTGAAAAGGACAATCGGCAGATTGACTTCACAAAGTGCTACTCAATCACTGAAGAGACATATTGAAGAACCTGGTCCTAGTATAGAATTTGGCAAAGAGTTTTAGCATTGATTTTTAGGAGTCTCTCATTATATTGAAATATTATTGTAATATTAGTTTCAGTATGTTATAAACTAAACTAGGGGCTAGTCTTCGAATTGGGGAAAAACTCAGAGACTTTGAAAACACATACCTTGGGGTGTGTATGTAGTTAGGAATTAAAATTTATAATTCCTAGTTGTTGAGTTATAGGAATTAGTGTTTATAATTCCTAGGTTACAGGAGTTTTGTAATCAGTTGTTGTTAAGGCTCATCGTTGTGTAGTGAAGTTGGGGTTAAATCCTGTAGAGGTGTAAGTCGTGATTTTTTTACAACTTTTTGAGCCGGGTGTTGTCCACACGTAAAAATTCACTGTGTTATTTTCTTACTGTTTTAGCTAGTTTGGAACACGTTAGTCAACCTATTCCATTGTTAGACAATAGTTAGGTGAAAATAAGATAACCAAGGCGCGTACTCTAACATTTTGTGTCTTATTTGATTATGGTTAAGAAAAGGCCAAGTGAATATTAAATTGTAAAATGTCTGGTCATGCTTATGTACCATGTGTCGTTTTGAATATAAAAAATAAGTGGTGTGCCTACGTGGTCTTATGAGTCGAGCAGTAGTGGATAATAGTGGATTGTGTAATAAGTGTTTGTAAAATAAATTATAGATTGTGCTTGATTTAGGTAGTGCTTGAAAGCGTGACTTTATGAATGAGTTAAGGCTAGATTGATTAATGACTAATGTGGTAGTGGATCATAACTAGTGTAGGTAGTGGGTGCATCGTCAAGAGAGAAGTAAGGATAAGAGTAGTAGTAGTTGGTAAGTGAGGGAGAGATACAAGCTGAGTTGTTATCTTTATGAATGCATGTTTAATATTAGATATTTATCTTGTGTTTACGTTATTCACGATCAATGATGCTTAATTGTAGGTGGGGTTGTACCTACTCTTGTTATATCCTTTTTAGGGTATAGTTTGTTCCAAGATCAGTTCTTATTTCATTACTTAATATTTGTAGAGATCTTCAACAACTTTCATCTTCTTATTCCTATATTGAAAATTGAGTCTTGTCTGTTTTCTTATCCTGTAGTAGCTCTTGTACCTGTTTAGACTGGATCCTCGGGGTAATAAAATTTCAGGTTTTATTTATTTATGAAATTGTAGCATGCTTTATAATACTACGATTTTAATGTTATTACCTTATGAATTCCACATATTTTCTCGTTGGGTGTTGAGGGTTCTCCAATTTAGGTAGATTAGAGTAGGTTTCCTCACAATCTGATTAGTTGTGTCATGACAGTTGATATTAAAGACTAGATTATTGGCCTTCTAGTACAAAAGCAAATATTAGGTAGAGTCATGCAGATTAGTGTGTTGACGTCCACGCCTAATTTTAAAAAATCTATTAGGTATTATAGGAATTGTCTCTCTTATTTCGTTTCTTTTTTGTTGTTTGAGATAATTGTTTGTATGGATCGAGTCAAACTGGTATTTCAACCAATTTAAATAAAGTCATCTGGCTTCATTTTAGATAACAAAAGTTCTGTTTAAGTCGTTGCATGATCAATTAGTGATCGTAAAAAATATGAGCTTAGTAGCATGTTAAAGAGACAAAAATTGACGGCTAAGTTGAGTAATTAAAGAAATTATTCAAATGGAATATTTATGTGAGTTGCAACTGATTTAATGATTGAAAATTTATGATGAGTGATGTGTAGTAATTTGATTTTGTCTTGATTGATTGAGAACTAGTATTACGAGTGATTAAACAAAAACTGATGCTTGAATACTACTCATTATAGATGGTGCTTGTAAAGGTGGTAGATGTAATTGCCAAATTATTTTAACTTTTCCTTGCTTTGAGTGTTGTTACGTGAAAAGCATGACGAGTGTTAAAATGTTTTGGAATAGCCTAGTATGTTCATTGATGTTGCATTCGCAATCTATAACCAAGGTGTAAGAATTGTTTTATTATTAATAGTTAACCTTTTCAATTTGTTGTGTTTCAATCTTAGATTAGTGTTTATCTACTCTACAAATTATAATAAAAATGTTGTGGAAAGGAATGGGGGTAAGGAAATTGTAGAAACTTGAAAATATTTTGAGCCTCTACCAGTGGACCGTTATGATAGACACTATCCCGCTATAGTAGAAATATTTTTGCTATGGTGGTGCCGTGATAATGACATCTAGGCCTCTAAAGATGGATGGGTCTGGACAGAGATTTATCCAAATACGTTTATAAGCTGCTAGCTATCAAATGCTTAGTGTAAAACACACAATATAAGACAATAACAGTGCATTCATTACTGGAATAATAATAAAAATAAGCATCCATATGTGATAAAAGAAAATTATTTCTTACATACCTCAAATGGGCCAACCCACATCCAGAAATCAGTAATAAAATTGAAGAGGGAAAGGAGGGAAGAATAGGCTAGCGTGCACTTGGGGCCCCATCATCTCTTTAGCTCGAGAAGATGGAGCCCTTTTCTTCAATCCACTCAACAAGAATAACTCCTGCACATCCCCTATCTCCAGCTCGGAGAGCGACTTATCAGAGATGACACATTTAAACAAAACCCTGATGATCTTTGACATCCGGACCAACATGTGATTTTGGGAGCAGCTCTTCTTCTTCTCTTTATCCAGATCCTTTCATATCTCCACATAGTCCTTATTAGCGGCGGAGGTGACTGTGAAACTGAAAGTGACCTAACCATGGAGAAACAAGTGGGCATGTTCCGGTAGCTCCTTACAACAGCCATATCGTACTCCAGGTGCTTGTAGAACTCAGAGCTGGGTGGGAGGTATATCATTATCATCATCATCCTTCGCTGCTCTGTTGCTCTTACTCCCAGTGCCCATCTTCCTTTTTTCTTGTTCTGGGAAGATGAACCTTTCATTTTTAGAGGATGAATGGTATGTCACACTCCAGGTCCCTTTTAGCATTTTTCCTATTCATCTTGCATGCCTGCACAACTCAGAAATCAAACTCGGAAGGTAGCAAACCTTTTTATTATTTTGGTTAAGGTCCTTTTACTCCGACATGATTTGTGCCCTCATATTCAGCAGAATCCACCTTATAGTGTAGGCCATCACTAGAGCCCGAGGATAAGTCACGTCAGAAATGTTATCTGAAGGACAAATCCTTTGAGTAGCTAGATTCAACCATCTTTGAGCATCTGCGGTGAAGCATGTGCTCCTGATCTCTTCTAGATTAGTTCAGTAGACTTTGTCCCGGCCTGCCTCAACGATCTGTGTTTTCCTCACTCGGGCTTTCACTAGTTACTCAATATTGGGGACATCAGGTACCCCCAGAACTTCATTGGTTATAGCTGCGTCCATAGGGACATGTACACCCTGAATGTAGATAGTGGGGTGGGGGTTGTCCCAAAACATGATTGGGAGGACAACATAGAACTCTCTGGCCTAGTTTGAGTCTCAATCCCGATGATCCTCCAGCAAGGACATCCAACCACTACTTAAAAAAAAACTGAAAAAACGACCACACATTATGGTCAGAAAAATCAACCACCAGTGATCGGTTTTTTATTTTTTACTTTTAAAAAGTGACCACATTTAGTCATTTTAATATTTTAAAAAATCAAAATAATTATTTCAATAATTTTTATATTAATTATTATTTATTTTACAAATAAACATTAAAAAAAATAACAAAATCGACCACTAGTGGTCGATTTTTTTAAAAAAATATAATTTAAAAATATTTTTAAAAACCGACTACATGTGGTCGGTTTTAATTTTTTTTTAATTTTTTTTTTTAAATCGACCACAAGTGGTCGATTTTTAATTAAAAAAAAGAAAATACTTTTAAAAAAACTGACCACTTGTGGTCTATTTTTTAATTAGAATGAAAAATTAATTTAAAAAAACCGACCATGAGTGGTCGGTTTTTGAAGTAAAAAAAATAAAAAAGTAAATAATATTTTGTAAACAATAATTATATATATATGTAATCAAATATATATATTAGTTTCATTTAAAATAATTATATATATATAAGGTAATATATATATAATTTTTTGAAATTACACTGATCACACGTAGTCGATAACCAGTATAATAATAATAAAAATTAATCATTCTTATATTTTGTGAAAAAATTACACCAAAAAATATATCAAATAAAATAAAGAAATTACGTTAAACTTAATCTTTATCTTTTACTTATGTTTCAATATATAAAATAAATATTTTTCTTCATATATATGTTAAATGACGTTAAACATGCAAAATCTTTGTATAATGCATATGTGTGTATATATATCATACCGTTGAGATAATGATATTATGTTACTATTTCAGTCATAATAATGTAATATATAATCGATAATTCATCAGAATATAATGAACGTGTTCTATTATAAGGTAATATACTTGTGGATGTGATATATATATATATATATATATATATATATATATATATATATACGCATTCAAGAGTTAATATATATAAATATCTTTATATATATATATCATGTAGTGATCGATTGATGAACGATGTAGTCAAAACCTAGTAGAATATAATTAAGCTAATAATTAAATATAATCAATTGATCACTCATCAGAGTATGTATATGAAACACATCACATTATATTATTGGATAATATACTCGTGTACGTATATGATATATATAGTACGTATTTAGAACTTGACATAGTCGATAGTGTGTATATGCGTGTGTATGTATAGGTATATATATAGTATATACATATTATATAGTGAAGCTGTATTAATGACATAAGATAATCTAATCGATAATTCATCTGAGTATTTGTGATATAAGTTGTATATTATTATTGGGTAGTAAAATTGTGTATGTGATGTTTATAGTACGTATTTGAGAGTTGATATAGATAATTGAATATATGTATATATACGTATATCTCGTGTAGTGACGTATGCAGTAATCGAAAGTTAGATAACTGAATCTATATATCAAAATATTTTGAATGACACATTGATATCATATTATTGAGGAAATAGATGTACTATTTTATGTCAATGTAGATACGCATATATTGTTGAAGTTGTAATAACGTAAGACAAGTAATCGATAATTTATCTAATTAACACGTTGTATTACGAGGAATATATATATATATATATATATATATATATACACATATATATATATATATATATATAATATCGTATTTAAAAGCTAATTAACCAAAAATTTATCTTAATTTACAAAATTAATTGTTATTATTATACGATTAGCGAAATATACTACTCGTATTAATGTGATGATAAAATAACTAATTATCTAATTAAAATATATACGCGTTGTATTAAATTATTTGGATGTTTTTATAAATATTATAGAATTTATTAAAAAATTATTTTGTTAAAAATTAATTGTAATTTATTAATTCATTTTAATTTATTAATTGTAGTTTGTTAAACATTAATTTAATATCAATGGAACTTATTTTTTAAAAAAAAATTATTTGAAAATCGATCACATGTGGTCGGTTTTTTAGAAAATATTTTCCAGAAAACCTACCACATGTAGTCGGTTTTTTAGAAAATATTTTCCAGAAAACCTACCACATGTGGTTGATTTTCAAATATTTTTTTTAAAAAAGTTTCATTAACCCAATCCGACCCGACTTGAGAAAAATAATAAAACATCAAAATACACACACACCTAACCTAATTAAACCGCGATCTCAGCTACACCCACACCCACCAACACACAACAATACACACACATCGCGATCTACTCCGACGATGACAACTCAAGTGTGAAGCTATTTTTGTGTTGCTTTTTAATTTTTTGAGATTATTGAATTCCTTTTATGGTTTAGTTTGTTGTTTTAGATATGAATTTCTCTTGATTGAAGTTATTCATGGTAGAAATCCCTTAAAATTTAAGTCTTTTGAATCTTTAGCTCTGAAATTTTGAGGTTGTTGATTTGCTTTTATGATAGCTTTTGATATGGATTTTGTGGTGTTGAAGTTATTATTGGTTGGAATTCCTCAAAGTAGGAATCTCTAGTTGTGATTTGTTGAGATTCTTGATTTACTTTCATAGTTTTACTATCTTTAGTAGATTTTAGTATCTTTAGTATCTTGAAATCCCTAATTTAGTATCTTTGAGTCAGATTTTAGCTAAAGTTTACGAATTTGAGTTTAAATTACCTAAATTTTGGTTAGTCTTGACATTAACTAGCATTTGAGTTCTAATAATTTTACTATTCGACAGATTCTGAATCCAGTATAAGGATTGCTTTGCTATTTTTTCCGATGACCGCCTATTGATCTCTTTTACTTTAATTTAGGCCAAGCAAAGTTAAGTTGCTATCTTCTTGTTATTGTTCATATTGAAGTCTAGTGAAGTCGTGTGTGGCCTTGTTCGATTCACTAGCATTATTGTTATCTTATTGTTATTGTTCATATTGAAGTCTAGTAAAGCCGTGTGTGTCCTTATTCGATTCACTAGCATTGTTGTTGACATCTTGTTGGTCTTGTTGTTGCTTGTTTTGAATGTGGTTTGGTTATTGACTTAGTCACTTGAAAATGGATAAGTGTAGTGACTTAAAAGGGGATTTTTTGTTTTGAATGTGCTTTGAATGGTGACTTAGTTTCTTGAAAATAGTTAATTGTAGGGACTTTGGGGATTTTTTGTTTTGAATGTGGTTTTGTTTTGATACTTAGTCACTTGAAAATGGTTAAGTGTAGGGACTTTTTTGTTTTGAATGTGGTTTGATTGGTGACTTAGTTACTTGAAAATGGTTAAGTGTAGGGACTTTAAAGGGTATTTTTTATTTTGAATGTGGTTTGGTTGTTGACTTAGTCACTTGAAAATGGTTAGGTGTAGGGACTTTAAAGGGGATTTTTTGTTTTGAATGTGGTTTGGTTGGTGACTTAGTTACTTGAAAATGGCTTAAGTGTAGAGACTTTAAAGGAGATTTTTTATTTTGAATGTGGTTTTATTTTGATACTTAGTCACTTGAAAATTGTTAAGTGTAGAGACTTTAAAAGGAATTTTTTTGTTTTGAATACGTTTTTCTGGTGACTTAGTTACTTGAAAATGGTTAAGTGTAGGGTCTTTAAAGGGGATTTTTTATTTTGAATGTGGTTTGGTTGGTGACTTAGTCACTTCAAAATGGGTAAGTGTTGGGACTTTAAAGAGGATTTTTTTTGTTTTGAATGTGGTTTGATTGGTGACTTAGTCACTTGAAAATGGTTAAGTGTAAGGACTTTTAAGGGGATTTTTTGTTTTGAATGTGGTTTGATTGGTGACTTAGTTACTTGAAAATGGTTAAGTGTAGGG
>NC_061112.1:85114101-85141860 GCF_002878395.1 Capsicum annuum
TTTAAAGGGAATTTTTTATTTTGAATGTGGTTTTGTTTTGATACTTAGTCACTTGAAAATGGTTAAGTGTAGTGACTTTAAAGAGGATTTTTTTTTGTTTTGAATGCATTTTGTTTGGTGACTTAGTTACTTGAAAATGGTTAAGTGTAGGGTCTTTAAAGGGAATTTTTTATTTTGACTGTGGTTTGGTTGGTGACTTAGTAACTTAAAAATGGGTAAGTGTAGGGACTTTAAAGAGCATTTTTTTTTTAATGTGGTTTGGTTGGTGACTTTGTAACTTGAAAATGGTTAAGCGTAAGGACTTTAAAGGGGATTTTTTGTTTTGAATGTGGTTTGGTTATTGACTTAGTCACTTAAAAATGATTAAGTGTACGCACTTTTAAGGGGATTTTTTTTAATGTGGTTTGGTTGGAGACTTAGTTACTTGAAAATGGTTAAGTGTAGAGAATTTAAAGGAGATTTTTTGTTCTGAATGTGGTTTGGTTGTTGACTTAGTCACTTGAAAATGGTTAAGTGTAGGGACTTTAAAGGGGATTTTTGTTTTGAAAGTGGTTTAGTTGTTGACTTAGTTACTTGAAAATGGTTAAGTGTAGGGACTTCAAAGGGGATTTTTTGTTTTGAATATGGTTTGGTTGTTGACTTAGTCACTTGAAAATCGTTAAGTTTAGGGACTTTAAAAGGGATTTTTTGTTTTTAATATGGTTTGGTTGGTGACTTAGTTACTTGAAAATGGTTAAGTGTAGGGACTTTAAAGGTGACTTGGTAGGTTGAAAATGATTAAGTGTGGGGACTTTAAAGCTGACTTGGTAGGTTGAATGTGGTTATATTTGGTGACTTGGTAGGTTCAAAACGATTAAGTGTGGGGACTTTAAGGGTGTTTTTTTTAATGTAGTTATGTTTGGTGATAATTGAATTTTTGTGACTTGATCTAATTAGTTAAATCTAATTGATTGAGTAGATGGAACCTGGTTATAGCTAGATATATCAATGGAGCAATGATAATAGAATGGGTATTAGGGAAGAATTTGTTGAAGGTGTCAAAAGGCTTGTTGAACATGCTAAGACACTTGATGTTTGGACACATTTTTGGGCTATTCGTTGTCCTTGTGTTAGATGTGATGATATAAATCTTGCAAATACAGAAGAGGTAAAAGAACATCTTTATAGAAGGGGGTCTCAAGAGGACTTTTTAAGATCGCGTGGTATTCGTGGTGATGTTGCACAAAATAACTTTGTTGTTGGAGAAAATAGTAGGTCTATAGGGCATAATGAATATTAAGATACTAGGATGACAGAAATGGTGTACGATGCTTTTGGGATGTAACATGAGGGCGACTTTATGAAAAATGTTGAAGATGTTCCTAATAGCGAAGCGGGCAAATTCTATGAACAATTGCATGCTGCTAGTCATCTTTTGTTTGATGGGTGTTCGCACTCTCATTTGTCTATTGCTATTACATTATTAAGTATTTAATCTGACTGGAATATTACTGAAGGAGAAATGGACTCAATGATGGACCTTATTAAAGAGTTAGTTGACCCCGTCTTGATGTTCCTGATTATTTCTATAAGGCAAAAAGATTGGTGTCAAAGTTAGGTCTCTCCTTGGTTAGAATTGATTGTTGTGAAAATGGATGCATGTTATACTTTAAGGAAGATGCTAACCTAGAGTCCTATAAGTTTTGTCAGCACCCTCGATATAAGCGTGGTTCTAGAGGAAATCAAATTTCTATTATGGTGATGCATTATTTACCTCTAATTCCAAGGTTAAAGAGGTTGTATGCTACAAACAACTCAACTCCTCATATGAGATGGCACAATGAAAGTAGAAGGCCCACTGGTGTTATGTTCATCCATCTGATGGAAAGGCTTGGAAGCATTTTGATGCAACTTATTCAGATTTTGTAACTGAGCCACGAAATATTTGTTTGGGATTATATGCGAATGGCTTCTCTCCTTTTTCAGTTAGTGCTGCGCCATATTCATGTTGGCATGTATTTATCACCCCTTATATTGATCACTAGTCCCTATATATTTCTGAATTGTGTTGTTCCTGAACCGTGTAATTTAAAAAGCAAAATAGATGTCTACTTGCAATCTTTGATCGATGAACTTCAAATTTTATGGCATGAGGGGGTTGAAACTTGGGACATCTCTTTCAATCTGCGTGCATATCTAATGTGGACTATTAATAATTTTGTTGCTTATGGAATGTTGTCTGGGTGGATGACAGCTGGAAAACTGGCTTGTCGATACTGCATGAAAAAAATAAAATCTTTCTCATTGAGACATGGCCGGAAAAATTCATGGTTTGATTGTCATTGTTATTTCTTTCCACCTGATCATGAATTTAGGAGACTCAAGAATGCATTCAGAAGGAATAGAAGGGAATATGATGATCCACCTCCAAGGCTGTCTGGTCATGACATCTGGGAGATAGTTTAGGATTTGCCTAAAGCCAGCGAAGTACCATTGTACAGGCTTGTGGATATGGCGTTTCGTATAACTGGACTAAGCAGAGTATATTTTGGGAGTTAGAATATTGGCCAGATAATTTATTTAGAAATAAAGTTGATGCCATGCAACTGAGAAGAACTATTTTGAAAACTTATTCAACACAGTTATGGATGTCACCGACAAAATAAAGGATAATCCTAAGGCCAGACTTGACTTACCTGAATATTGCATAAGCAGAGAGTTACACTTACAGGAGGGGCCCAATGGCAATGTTCTTAATCCAAGGCTAGTTTTTCATTTAAGTTGGACCAAAAACGTCAAATATGTGAGTGGGTCCAAAGTTTGAAGATGCTCGATGGATATGACTCAAATTTGGAAAAGAGGGTTGATATGGCATAAGGAATCTTGCATAGAATGAAAAGCCATAATTTTCATATTTTCATGGAGTAATTACTTCCAATTTCTTTTATTGGTTTACCTGAAAACATATGGAAACCAACAACAGAGATCAGTTTGTTCTTTAAAGACTTATGTGCCACCACATTAAAAGAAGAAAATCTAGCGTGAATGGAAAGTAATATTGTTATTATCACCAACAAGCTGGAGAAGATTTTTCCGCCAGCATTTTTCGATGTGATGGAATATCTTCTCATTCACCTTATGCATGAAGCTCGGCTAGGCAGTCCAGTTCAAATTAGGTGGATCTATCCATTTGAACGGTAAGCAATTGCAATATATTTAAATTTATACATATCTTTTTTAAATATAGTAAACATCTAATCTTAAGATTGTGCAGGGTAATTGAAAAATTGAAAAGGGGTCCCAAAAACAAACATAGGGTGGAAGGCTCTATAGTTGGGGCATATCTTGCAAGAGAAACGTCTCAATTTTGTTCATACTACTTTCGTGATGAAGTTTCTTGTTCAATAAACCAATCGAATCATCATCAGGACGATGTGAATTAGCCTTATTTGCAACCGATATCAATTTTTAATAAATCTGGTTGTAAGGCTAAAAAGACTGTGCGTTGCCGGCTCACTCCCACAGAGCGCTAATTAGCAACTTTGTATGTCTTGCTGAATTTCCTGGAAGTTGAGCCCTTTTTGAAGTAAAGAGATAAAAATTTTAACATATCTTATTTGTTTACTCATTCCCTTAAAGAAACTAATTGTGTTTCGCATGTTGGATCTTCAGTTCATTTAAGACTCAATTCCATGAAAATCAAGTGCATTCATCCTTTGCAACATGGTTTACATATGAGGTTCGTAAGTGTATTAATATTTCTACAAATTTTAAATATTTACACATTGCTCAACAAACATATATAATATATATATATATATATATGTATAATATTTTTATGTACACCAGTCACCAAATGCAACCACATACAATCAACTCTCGAGAGATATTTCTTTGGGTCTAGTTGAAGCTCATGCAATGTCCCATTACACATAAAACGAGTTTAAATTTTCCACCGAACAACAATCCAGAACAAGGAAAACAAATAATAGTGGTGTTTGGGTTAAGGTGATGATGATGTTGATTACTTTGGCATCATACACGAGATCTTAGAACTGGAGTGTGATGGTTTCCCAACAAAAAAATTATCCTCTTTCAATGTAAGTGGTTTGATCCAAGCACAAGAGGGACAAGAGTATATAAGGAGCATAATATCATTAAAGTGAAGCACGATATGTCGTATCCTATTTACGATCCATTTTTTCTAGCGCAAAATACTAAAAATGTGTATTATGCTCCTTATCCGTTGCACAGTGATAAGTTTAATTGATGGGATATAATCAAAACAAAGCCTATAGAACAGGTGTAAGTTGAAAATGTGCTGGAGACTGCATATCAAAAGGAAATGCAGATTGATCACCAACTAGTGGATGTTGACTTAGTGGATAGTTTGAATCACCTGAAAAATATATTTGAAGAAATTAATATTATGGAAGAAGAGGCTGAGTGGGTAGGTGATGAGGAAACTTCCACAGAGGGTGAATGGTTTAGTGGAGAGTCTTCAGAAGAGGAGGATTAGTTGTGTAGGTTGTATTTATTATGTATTGATGTCTTTATGATTTGCACTATATATTTACCTTTATGTTTCTTATTTAATATTGATATGTAATATACTGTTTAAGATTGTTGTTTTCACTTTTTCATAATTTGTATAGTAATAAAAATATTCTTGTCTATCTCGAGTTGTTGGAGCGATTTGAAATGTGAATTAGTAACTTGAAATTAGTTACTAGGAATGTTTTCTTATATATTCATTTTGTAGGAACTAACTACTTGTTAACTTTACATAATTTAGATGTCAGACAGAGGTGACAATGGTAAGGGAAAAGTTGATCTTACGAAACCAAAAAAAGAAAAGACAACTTCTGCCTTATAGACGACCGACATGTATTCATATATCTGAAGGTCGGTTTGCTGACGTGACAGTATAACCCTCATATTCTAGGTTATCTCAATATTCGGTTCCTACTCCTACGTATGTGGGGCTATTTCATGGGTCTACACCAACCCAATCTGCTCCTATCATCGTACCACGGCTATCACAGTACTATCAGACGGCCGCTGGCACATCCAGACATCTTCCATCATTGATACCCTCCTGTAGTAGTCACATAGCTTTGAACAGTGATTCTGCTGGATCTATTGGGTTATCGGATCTCCAGCTTGGTGGCACTCCATCGGGTGCTTCTGATATGCCCACGCCAGTGCATCCACCATCACTTGATCCGCAGCCAGGAGACATAGATGATTTTTGGAGGTGTTATCTTGTTCCATATGCGGAGGGTAAGATTTCTAAATATAATAACATTATTCATTTTTCATAACTATATTATTATGCTCTATGAAATTACTGTTTGATCTTGTGTTGTAGGTTTATGTCGGATGCTGGAGTTGGACAAGTTGCGAGAAATGCATTTGTCGAAACTTCAATGGCTACTGGACCAGTTGGCAAAAGGTTCCAGAAAGTGACAGGAAAAGAATGTTTCAAGAATTTAATGTAAGGATTTAACTAATCGACTACTTAACACTTTGTTAGAACAAAAGATTAAATATTATATTTTTATTTTTGTTGTAGAAATTTTACTGGTGGGATGATGTGAATGTATATCTTATAAAGAGGAACTTTTTCAGAAGATGTAGATCCGAATTTAACGGTCTGTTGGATTATGCCCGAACCAACTTAGTACGACCTGACTGGATTAGTGAACCTTTATGGCAATAGTATATTCGCCATTGGAATAGCGAAGAATACCAATTGCTGAGAAAAAAAAAGAAAAAAATCCCGGGCATCATCCAAGGGCGGCTTCCTACATACTGCGGGTGCCAAAAGTGCAATTGCTGTGGAGGAAAAAATGGTACGTAACTTTTACAATTTTAATTGTTTATTTTTATTTTTATTTTTTATTATTTGAGCATTGATAATTTTTTCATATGCAGAAAAAAAAAAAAGGGTAGGAGCATACCACATGATGAGTTATTCGAGAATACTCATCTGCAAAAAAAAAAGAAACTGACTGATGAAGATGTCTGGGTTGAACCTCATGCAAAAGCTGCCCATGTAAGAAACAAATATTGAATTTATGAATCTTTTTATCAAAGTTGATATTATTCAATTATAAATACTTTAATATTTTTTGACTTTTAGTTTTAACTTTACTTTGAATATAGGACAAATATATGCAGCTCGTTAGTGACTATCATAGTACTCAGCCTCCTGAAAGTCAGGGTGACCCACTACCCCAACATGTAGAGGATGAGTTATGGGAAAAAGTTGTGGGTCCTGCAGTTAGAGGCCATTACTATAGATACCACAGAAAATATTTTGGCGAGAATATTAGGTGTTCGTCCGGCCCTGCATACTCTAGCTCTTCAGTTGATAGAGAAACAATTGAAAGACTAGAAAATACGGTTTCTAAACTCACTGAAGAGCTTACTGAACACAGAGAGAGGGCACAGAAGAAGGAGTAGGAAACATCATCACAAATTAGGATGCAGTAGGAGCAGTTCAACTCTTTCATTCAGACTGCAGGGATTATTCCTCCGTGTCCTGGTGATGCAGTTCGGGCTACAAAAGGTCTACGCCCCCTGGATGATATCAGCACAGATGAGGATATGGAAGACGAGGACGAATTCGATGAAGATGACTTTTAGTTTTTTGACTTTTGTATGTGTTCTACTTTGAATTTAGACATTTTGTTGTAGTTTGTACACTTTTGAAACTATTGTTGTAGTATATTGAAAGTATTTACATTTGGTTTGTTGTTGTTGTTGTTGTATTGTATGTTGGACCATTTGTTGATTTTTATTTTTTTTAAAAAATACCCAGAAAAACCGACCACAGGTGGTCGGTTTTCTATTAAATTTAATTAATTAATGTGGTTCGTTTTCTATTAAAATTAATTAATGTATTAGAAAACCGACCGCTTGTGGTTATTTTTTTAAACTTTTTTAAAAAAATTATTTTTTTCAATTTTAATAAAATAATAATAAATTTTTAAAATATATATATATTTTTAAAAAAATGGACCACATGTGTTCGATTTTTAAAAAACTACCATTACTTTATCGATCACACACCTTGATCGATTTTGTAATCGAAAATTGAGGAAAACCGACCACTTATGGTCGATTTTCCCCCCCTTTTTAATAGTGAACCTAACTTCTAGAGATGGTTTTAGAATTCTAGTAGCCCCTCCGCAACACCTCTTATGAGGAATCCCCTCACGTAGTGGAATCGATCATTAGGTAGTCCCGAAATCTATACTGACCATTTTGGTCAAGGAATCTTTGGAAGGGAGGGAGAGTTATTTTGATTTTCATCCTTAAAGTTAGTAATCCTGCACAAATGGTGTGTAAAGTAACCTAGAATCCATAGAGGTATTTAAATAATTGCTAATTTCAAAAATAATAAGTTTCTTATTATGCCCTTTTTGGGGTATAGTTTGCTGTTGGATCAATTTCGATTTCATTGCTTGATGAGGATGGAGATTATCTTCAGTAGATTTCATCTTCTTATTCCTATGGTGGAAGTTGAGTCTTGTCTATTTTCTTGTCATGTAGTAGCTTTTGTACCTGTTTAAACTAGATTCTCGGGGTAACAAATTTTCAGGTTGTATTTATTTATGAAATTGTAATAAGCTTTATGATACTACGAGTTTAATGTCATTACTTTATGACTTTCACATGTTTTCTCATTGGGTGGTAAGGGTTCTCTTATCTAGGTGGATTAGAGTAGGTGTCCTCGCGATCCAGTTAGTTGAGTGGTGATAGTTTCATATAAAAAATGTGAATTGTTAATAAAATTAATATTTGAGAAAAGAAAGTTGAAGAATTATATTTAAAAATTAAAATTGTATTTGAACATGAATTTAACGTGAAACAAAGTTGATTTATTTTTTTAAAAAAAAAAAAAGTGTGAAAGTGGTGCAGACTACTTTCTCAATTCTAGAATTCAACTTCCTAAGAATTATAATAATTTTATATGTAAACATGTTTTGGAAAAGAAAAAAAACTAATATTATTAAAGCCCAAATGAGCTTTAAGTTATTAAATGCCTTAATTAAAGTATAATATTTTCACATTCATATTAATTGAACCTTCTTAAAACAAGTTACTTTATTAATGACTTAGTTTAAGTGACTTGATTATTCAAGCTACCTCATTAGTAGCGCTGAACATATTTTGGTTTAAACCGAAAAAAATCGAAAAATCAAATTGAAATTTAATTTTGATTTGGTTTTTCGGATTGGTTTCAGTTTCAAATTTTAGAAATTTGGTTAATCAATTTGATTTTTGGATTTACAAAAAAAAAATGAATAAATCGAAATTATATAAATAATATACTATACTATATATATATAATTTAATATATAACATATAAATATATAAATTATAATTATTTAGTAACCCTAAATCCTAATATACTGCTTTGCTTTAGACCCTAACATTAACGTGAAGGTTGAAGCGGGCGCTCAACCATCCTCAGTTCGTTAATTCATTTGAAATTTCAACATCTCCAACGACAGTTGTTTGCTCAGTTCATTTGCTCAGTTCGTCACTACCATCGACAGTCGTTGCCGAGTGCTGCCACTGTCGTCACGCCAATGGTGATGACTCAGGAAGTCGATATTTATGGTTATTTCATGCGTGTTGAATAAATTATATTTGAGAATGAAAAATAGGTTTGAAAAAAAGATTATTTTTCTAGAAAAATCACCAATTTTATATGCTCACTCCTTTAATCTTTAAAACCGAAATAAAAATTCGAAATAACCGAACCGAATTTATAAAAATCAAACCAAACCGAAATAATTTTGGTTTGGTTATGGTTTTCATTTTCGTCAATCCGAAACTTAAAAATTGAACTGATATTCAACAATCAAATCAAACAAATCGAATGCCCACTCCTACTCATTAGTACACACGAAAACTATATTTAAGATATGAAGATATAGAAAAAATGTGTTAAAAGAGAAACAAAAGTATTTATGAACGACTTAACAAGAGAGGAAAAAGTGGTGCCGCATAACCAATTACTAGAATAAGTGATACTAGATGGTTTGGTAAATGGCAAGTCGTAGGCATTAGGAAAGAAACAAAAGGATTGGGCGGGTTTGGGCATCCTAGCCATTAGGGTTATGTGATGGTATCTCCCTCCTTCATCTTTATTCGTTCATGATATTAAAAATAAATGTAATATAACATTTATTTAGTTTAAAAAGTTAATAAATAATAACAAAATATAAAGATAGACCTCTGAAATTTTTAATTTTTTTTTTGTATTGACACCTTAATTAGTAGATGTTCCTATTGAGCCTAAAACTTTTCATTAAGAGTTCCTACTAAGCACATTCCTTGACCTGACCTGGCACAACATATGAAGTACACTCCCCTTTGAGAGAGTGGAAAGTCTTAATTTTTTTATTTATAATATTTTTAATTTCTTATCTTCTTCTTCAAGATGAATTTGCAGGATCTCAACCAAATATGCTTGTGAAAAAAAAATCGCTATTTT
Source organism: Capsicum annuum (assembly GCF_002878395.1). Taxonomy (NCBI): domain Eukaryota; kingdom Viridiplantae; phylum Streptophyta; class Magnoliopsida; order Solanales; family Solanaceae; genus Capsicum; species Capsicum annuum. Next base: position 85,123,595 of record NC_061112.1, read on the forward strand.
TAATCAAGTGCCACTAGCTTGACATCATTTTTTCCCAAAATCAAAACTTCAACCAAATGTGCATGTAAAAAAATCAAAATTTCAACCAAATGTGCTAGCGGTGGAACCAAATCTAATTTTTGATTTAGTGAATACAAAGACATTCACTGACTTATAGTAAATTTGATTCCACTTATGGTACGACATAACCAAATGTGTAACAATCTGATTTTTGGGTACGGCAAAATCAGAACTTCTAATGCTGGAAAACTAGCGGCACTTGTGGTAAGACAAAAATGATGAAAATGAATTTTAAGTTATGATTTTGAATGTTCAAAATCAACAAAGAATTGAATCAAATTCAGTGAATATAACAATAAAATCTAAAGTGAAAGAAGATATAATGGAGGTAATGGAGGTTTTCGTTTGAAGGAAATGGAATTTTTTTTTTTCAGAAGAAGAAGGCCAATAATTTTTTTCTCAAAAAATATATTTTTGGCTCAAAAGTTTTTTTTTTTGGTTGAATTATTTGTGCAGAAATGAGTTGTCTTTGTCTTATTGGTGTATTCTGGTTACCCACGTGTAGACTTCACACACTCCAATCTTTTTATGATTTTCTGAAAAAGTACTTAATAGACACACTTCATGAAAGCTTCAGGGCCCTATAGGTACATGACCTAAGTGAGGTGTCAATATAAAAAAAGTCAAAAATTTCAGGGACATATCTATATATTTTGCCATAAATAATTTACTTATTTGTGTTATTTTACTCTTAATATTAAATATTATTTCTTATAATGTATTTATCAAAATATTAAATTTATTATATTTGAAGGGTGATACAAGAAAACTATCCTTATTATTTATTATTTTTAAAGATTTATGTCAAGCAAATAATAGACAAGTATTGTTAGACAGATAGAATATACAATAACTTTTAATATATTATTAAACTATTTAAAAAACATAATTACAATTAATTCTCTTTAATGAGATTAATTTTATATGAAATATAAGAAAAGTTACATGTGAAAAATAATATTATTCTTTCATACCCTATTCTTGTTTACTATCTCTGTATATAACTTAAATCCAAATAATATTGCATTATGGCTGTTGTTGGCTACTTTCGTTTAAGGGTTGGCCTTGTTTATCCTGTATAGGGCAGATACAACAGAGGAATGCCACGAGATCTTGTGAAATACTACCTCTAGTTAGTAGGGGCTTTGGGCCACAGGTGACAAAAGAGTTTTAAATAAAGTGTAGGTGACATAAGTCTTAATTATTAGTTGGAGGTGACAATTACTTTAATATGAATTAAGAAAGTTGGAGAAGTTTGAAAATAATCCTCAAGTTTTTAATTTACACTTTGATCCCAATATTTAGCTAAAATAACGAAAAACGAAGGGAAAAAAGCATCTTTATCTATTTTCTCATCCATTGTTGTTTTCTCTCTCTTAGCAATTTTTGTTGTTCATTGTTTCTGCTGCTTTATTCATCATCTTCTTCTTCATTATCATCATCTTCTACTTCATTGTCATCTTCATCTTCTTCTTGTCGATCATTTGTTGTTGTTGTTTCTGTTGGTACAGCGCTACTGCTGCTATCTGACCAAATTCTTAGGTCAAATTTTATTTACTATATCACTTTCCACTACTTTGGTAAGTAAAATTATGACTTTTATTCGTATTTGTCATTTGGGTACACTTCTGTTTTTCCAAGAATGGATAGAACCTCAATTATGAATCCAACATAAGTGCCCATAATTTAAACAGATCAATCATCTGGTGCATTAGATGAGTAATCTGTTGCACCAGAAGATTTATCTGTTGAATCAGACTATTTATCTGTTGCATCAAAAGATTTATCTGTTGCATCAGACATATTATCTGTTGCATCAGAGTGTTTTTCTGTTGCACCATACTAATTATCTGTTGCAATGAATGATTAATCTGTTTGGAACAACACAAATCACTCCCTGCCATAAACCCAACAGATAACCAATATGTTTTAACTCTTGCTATTGCTACTAGATTCAAAATTATTCCTTACGTCCAATTACCCGTCCCAAATTTTCTAATTCGATTTCTCATTTTACTTGTCTTTTTCATTAATCAAGAAAAGATTTTAAAAAATCCATGTTTTATCCTTTGTATTAATCACTTTTTCTTCAAATTAAAATGAAAACATCATTTAATAGGGGGACTATACACCGACAGACGTTAAAAGCTTTCTTCTTTATGAAATTTCGATTGAATAGAAAACAATGATTATTTCAAACACGTCTATTGTCCCACCAACTGATCAGTGGGTTATGGTAAACTAGACATGTTATTAATTATTTTTTTAATCAATATGGCATCTCAATTTGGGATGGGTAATTTGAGACGGAGGGAGTACGGATTAAAACGTCAGAGCCAAGCAACAAACTGGTCATCTGTTGAAACTGAAAATTTATCTGTTGCATCAGACTTCTTATCTGTTGTAACATGAGTAATTTATTTTGAACAACACATCAGCCCCTACCACAAACCCAACAGATAAATCTTTCTATTGCTACTGGATTCTAAATTATTCCTTTTTACGTCGAATCGTCGACATGTTTGTTGAGAAGATAATAGACAGAATGAAAATTAAATATGGATTAAAACGTCAAATTTCAAACATAATTTTTTTATTAAACAAAAACAAATAAAAATACATGTAATAGACTAAAAGAAAAATAATAATCTAATTATTATTATTATTATCATCATTATTGTCAGCCGGTCAATCTTCAACCGGAAGTAGCAAGACCCTCCTCAGCCTACGTATCTCGCGGAGCATTCTTGCTCTAACTCCTCCCAATTCCCATTGCAAGTCACGAACTTGATTCTAAAGTTCATTCACAGCGTCTTGCAGGAAAGCAACGTCCCACATTGGGTCAGCCATAATCTTCTAAAGTGTAATATGAAAGACGAGTTACAATAAATAAATAGAGTGTAGTTGAATGAACGATTGAGTAAAAAGGGACTTATTTATAGAGGATTGAATTTGAATGAGAGACAAAAAGGTGCGACTCTTCACCTCCATTCATTAATTACATTTTTGATTAAATAAAAAAAAAATATTGTGACAAGTCATAACTTTTCAGATTATTATTATTAATTAGTTCTTTACAAGAACCATTTTTATTGAGTTGTGGCAGCAGATTCTATATCTATTGTATCAAATAACACATCTGTGACAATAGATATATCATCTGTTGCAAAAAATATAAAATATGTTGCATCAGATAATCTATCTGTTGCAACATATAATCTAACTATTCACCTCCATTTATTAATTATACTTTTGATTACTGTGAAAAGTTATGACTTAATTAAATTAAGAAATATTGTGATAAGTCATAACTTTTCAGATTATTATTATTAATTAGTTCTTTCCAAGAACCGTTTTTATTGAGTTGTGACAACAGATTCTATATCGATTGCATCAGATAAATCATCTGTTGGTACAATAGTGAACCTGTTGCATCAGATAATATATTTGTTGCAACATATAATCTACTTCTTAAAAAAAAACTATATCATATCATTAATTCAAATTTGCTGAACTTTTTTATTTTATAAATTAAAAAAAATACCTTTTCAAATTCTTTAGTAAAATAATAACCTTTTTTATTTTTTGGCAACAAATTGTATATCTTTTGAATCTAATAAACCATCAGTTGCAACAAATATATCATCTGTAGCAACAAATAAACATTCTATATTAATATCTTTTTTGATTTCTTCTTACAGCTGATACATCAGTCGCAACAGATGGAAAATTTTATGCATCAACAACACTGTTGAATGTATGTGTCTTTATTTTAGACAAAAATTCACGACCGACCTTCACCTTATTTTTCTTAACAATCATCATATAAGTTAATTAATCCAATATTGTGACTTGCTTTTTATTATTTAATAAATAATTTTAAAAAATAAATTCAAAAACAAAAATGGTGAAAAGTCATGATCAGTTATTAAAATTAAATAACCTTTCAATTACGGTTATAAATTGTGTTTATCATTTATTTTCTTATTATTTATTTACGAAATATTTTTCATATTAAATAATTGGAAAGTCATGTCTTTTTCACCCTCTCAATAACAACAATAACCTCTTTTTATTAATAACCGCCTGGTGCAACATATGATCGATCTGTCGCACCAGATTAATCTCTGTTGACACTATTTCTCAATCCCTACCACCAACCATCGACATGTTGAAAACAAGGAATAAACAGAATAATTATTAAATACTAAATAAGAATTAAAATTCAAAGTCGACCACCAAATGAAACATAGATTTTTGAATTCCTTGGGTAGATCCGATATACAAAAAGAGGAAAATCCATACGCTAAAATAAAAAACATTACCTAATTATTATTACTTTTATTATTATTATTATTATTATTATTATTATTATTATTATCAATCGAACATTTTTCATCCGGCAGCCTTGCTCCTCAGCCTTGCTCTGAAGTTAGCCAAATCTCTCTGGAGTTCATTAAACTACCTTGAAGTTCACGCACAAAGTGCAATATTTTTGTGAATGCAGTTTTTAACTAACTAGGCACTGATTATTCAAACAAGATCCTGCATTGTACCGTTAAGTTTGATGGGTTCGAAATTGATAAGGTTGAGGACCTCATGAAGATGGCACAGATACCCTGTTATGAATTACTGACGGTTATTGCTCGTGTTTATGCATGTCAATTTTTGATAAAGGATCAATATTTGTCGTCATTGCAGAGAACCAATAGCAATTGGACTTAACTTTAAGTGTGTATTGGACTCTGAGAATACCTTCAAAGCCTCGCACTACATCAAATAAGAATGAAAAACCAGTAGAAATTCCCCTGGCCCAAATTTATATGGTTGGGTTGCTCGCTCGAGGTGATGATTATATGCCAGAAAGTGCGGTAGGAGAATGCCTTCGAGGGAAAATGGGTGGTTAATGGGAGACTATCATCCGAGAGCTAATTGAAGAAGAAACATAGAGTAGAAAGTAACTTTTAACGAATCTGGCCGATGGAATTATATCAAAAGATGCGAAATCTGAATCAAGTGCAAATACGAAAGTGTATCTGGTAATGTAATTTCGTCTGTTGTCTCTCTGGAAGAAAAATAATGTAGATGGACACTTTGCTAGGGAGCTGCATGGTCAGGATTATCACCTAGATAGAAAATAGGAGAAGACCAACAAAGCAGCCTCACGGGCATCGAGGGTTGAAATGATGTACAACAAGTTTATAAAACTTACGCCAATAACAACTGCATTTAAAATAAGGAATCTAAACGAAGGCGGCAATTTCTGAATTTTAAATTTCATCCCATTCCTTCTTGTTTGTGTTTCCGATCAGGTCAACTGCCGTTGACCTGATCGAAACTACAAATGAGATTGAAAGAAAAATAGAGTATCATTACTTCCTTAGCAATTTGAATTAATTGATTATGTTTTCTTGCCTTAGCATGCTTTCAACATTCCTTGGAGAAGATCAGATACTTGCTATAGTATGTGAATCCCAATAATTTTCAAAATTGCCTCCAACTTGCTTATTCGGTATTCAAGTTGGTCGTCACCGTCTTCGAAGTTGGTAAGGAGTTCCTCATCTCTTGTGAGTTCGATCAGGAATACTACCTTCAAAGTTATGGCATTCTAGAAGCCCTTCAGAATACTTTATTCAAAAGCCTTAAAGGATACATGGAGGGTCTCTGTGTTTGTTTTAAGTCAAAATGTGTTGATGCACGTTGAAGATGTGGTCCCAATAGTTGGACAACTCACTTTTATCCAGCGTTGCTGACTCTACCAAGCCTATCAAACATTATGTAACTCCGAGCTCATTACCCTATCAAAAAAAATATGACCGAGTTAGTGCATAAATCAAACAAGCTCAATCTGTCAGCCTTTCTGCTGATCACTCTTCTCCAATATAGATGACAAGATATCTGCTATGCAAAAGTCTACACCATCACCAGACATGCTTGCCAAGGAGAAATTCTTCAGAAGGCATCAACAAATATCTTCTGAAGAATTACTCGCTGGAAAGCATGTCTGGCAATGGTGTAGACGTTTGCATAGAAGATATCTTGTCATCTATATTGGAGAAGAGCGATCAGCAGAAAGGCTGAAAGATTTAGCTCATTTAATTTGTGCACTAACTCGGTCATATTTTTTTGATAAGGTAATGAGCTTGAAGTTACGTAACGTTAGATAGGCTTGGTAGAGTCAGTTTAGATCACACGCTACGTAACTCTATACATATTAATTTATCAAATTGTTTGAGCAAGATGCATTGAGCAACGCTCGATAAAAGTGTGTTGTTTAACTGTTAGGACCATATCTTCAACGTGCATCAACACATTTTGACCTAAAACAAACACAGCGACCCTCCATGTATCCTTTAAGGCTTCTGAAGGAAGTGTTCTGAAGGGCACCTAAAATGCCATAACTTTGAAGGTTGTGTCCCTGATCGAGCTCACAAGAGATGAGAAACTCCTTACCAACTTCGAAGATGACAATGACCAGCTTGAATACAGAATCAGCAAGCTAGAGGCATGCTTAAAAATTATCAGGATTCACATACTACAACAAACATCTAATCTTCTCCAAGGAATGTTGAAAGCATCCAAGGCAAGAAAACACAATTAATTATAACCATATTGCTAAGGAAGCAATGATACTTAATTTTCCTTTCAATCTCATTTGTGGTTCCGATCAGGTCCACTACCGTTGACCTGATCGGAACCATAAACAAGAAGGCATGGGACGAAATTTAAAATTCAACAATTATCGCCTTCGCTTTGATTCCTTATTTTAACTGCAGTTGCTGTTGGCGTAAGTTTTCTAGACTTGATGTACATCAATTCAACCTTCGATGCCTGTGAGGCTGCTTTGTTGGTCTTCTCCTATAATACAACAGATTTTATATTTGTCGAAACAGATATAATACCTGTTGTGACAGATTGATTATCTATTAGAATAGGTTGGTCATCTATTGCGTTATGCAGATGACAGGTTGATTATCTGTTGGAATAGATTGGTCATCTGTTGCATTATGCATATGTTCCCATTCTGTCTGTTGTAATGGATATATGATCTGTTGCAACATATAATCTATCTATTGCAACTGATCGGTAATCTGTTGGAGCAAATAAAAAAAGTAGGAAGACTTGTTATATTATTTTCAGCAGATGACCTACTTGTTGCATCTTATGTTGCAACATATGTCTAAATCTGTCTGATAAGATATGTCGTCTATTGCAGCGGATGTATTATATGTTGCGATATTTGAATCTAGTACCCCATTTCAATAAACATGTTCAAAACTAAGGATTAAATTATATTCATAGACAGAATAAAATAAATCAAATCCTTCAGAAATTACATGAAATAACTCAATAAATAAATGAAATGTAAAAAAAATTCATTATGGGTACAAACGATCTACTCTATAAATAAATCAACAATTTAAACCTAGGAGGATAGGTTATTACATTGACGGACTCAAGCTATAAAAATCTAATCAATATGGACAAGTTGTTCTTCATCCGGTGCTACGGAATTTGGCTTTGGTCATCGTGGATCTTTAACATCAGTTGCGTATGGATTTTGAGCTTTCGCTTCTCCGTATTTCCATAGAAGAGTAGCAAATCTTTTGCAGAGCAATCCGGCATCAAGTCCATCATTTGGTACTTATAATCCATCGCGCAAATACTCGGCGTAGGCGGCAACAAAAGGACTACAATCCCTACATTATAAAAAAATAAATAATCCATATCTTGCAGTTCATGCAAGCATTGTGAAATTTATGAAATGAAACTAAATAATGACACTTAAACTTACATGTTACCAATGGTTTGTTGAGAAATTCCTTTAACATATTGTAAATCAAATGGATTAGTCATTTTATCTCGGTATGCTTCAATCGTCGTCCAGTTAGTACGAACCTTTTTTCCTAAAACCACTCATATCAAGGTAAGTAAGCAATATTTTGGCCAGCTTTTGTATCTCAGACAATGGCCCAAAACATCTCCTTCGTGACATCGAGTCATAAACTCGGATGCGCTTTTCTTTTAGAACGAAGACAGCCAACACCCAATGGAATTCATCACCACATTTGATTAAGATGTACACTTCGTCGACCAAATGCCAAGGTAAGTCAGCCGAAATTCTAAAACCTTTGATGATGTTGATTAAGCATTCCTCGTTTTGAAAAACTTCCAACTGTTGTTGACAATACCTATCGTAGGCATTATAGATATAAACTTTGTACAAATAGTTGTCTGTCGTGTATCTATAGTGTTCTTGTATTTGCAACGTGGCCTTCTTTCAGAGGTAGTAAAAAATGACATCGATGTACTGCACATATTATCAAACATTTTGAATTATGTGATAAAAAAAATACGCAGATATAATTAAATAAAGTATTAATTAATAGTAATATGTATGGCATTTAAACCTCATCATTCTAGCAAGTTTGGGGCTATAACATCAAATAGAACTAATTTTTTATTCCGAGATGTGCAACAACAAAGTCGAACATATCAAAACCAAGACTCGATTCGTTCACTTTGTAGCGCTCATCATTTTATTTTCTACATGATGATTTATATGTGTTAATGTCATGTTCTTACAATAAGAATTGTATAAACCAATATCTATAAAATTAATTTATATACCTGCCGGCATGATGCTTTAACAGCCCATCGACAATCCATTCTGAATAGTCCTTGATCAATTGTATTAGTTTTTTTGGAGCCTCGTCCGAGATGTTGAACCATTCAAATGGGTAATTCTTCCGTTCTCCCAAACTGACAGGCTCTACTTTTTCTTCTTCTTTGGAAGCAGTTGATGGATTATCAACTGTGATATTATTCTCTTCGGTAGTAGCTTCTACTATGACATCAACCTGGAAAGCCAGAATTATCAATGCTAAGTAAAGATATACAACAGATTATCCATCTGTTTCAACATATGAGTCTTATGTTACATCAGATGGATTATCTGTTGTGATAAATTCGAACAGGTAAATCAGAGCAGTACGATAATTTTGAATAGATGACCCATTTGTTGCAACATAAGACTCATCTATTAAAATAGATAACGATTCTGATGCAACAGGTTAGACAATAGTTGCAACAAATGTATATATCTGTTTGATAATTTTTAGCAGTTGTATCATCTGTTGACACAGATATGTGCCTATTTTTTTTGGAACAGATGATGTATATTCAGCTCATGCTTCTCTCATGTGGCCCTTGCACTCTTGCTTTTTTATGCTTGATAATGCCTTGGAAGTGTCTTTCCTTCTCCTTTTAGCCGTCTTGATCTCTAGTGAAGTGTCTGGATATGAAATCTTCTTTGATGGAATGACACCCCTCTTTGATACCATTTTATCTGTAGAAGTAGTTAGTGCATTAATAGCATTAATCACTCCATCGTGTTTCGCCTTGCAGTCTTGACATTTGCATGCAGAACATTCGCTAGATGTTGTAAAATCTGGAGAAAAATTTGTACAATCATTATGATCATAATCATAATGACTTGTTGTTTCAGAAACTGTAAGAGGAGCATCATTAGCCCCGCCCTCCAAAATTATTTTTCTTGTGATGGCTGTTGCACCAAATAATTTCATTTTTATTCCATCAACGACCTTAGGGGTTGATAAATTTTGCACAGACCGTAAAGTAAGAAAAAATGGTATCTTCAACTCTTGGTTGGTCGGAACAAGCCACGGATGGACAATCTAAAATAAATCGTTACATATATTAAGAATGATGATAAAATCATTTTATCATTAATTAAAATAAAAACTTGATTAGAATTGGACTTACTGCTTTCTTGGGAGGATTGAAAAGATCAAGAAATTTTGCATTTTTATCAGTTTTGGCCGCAACCATCTCAGAATTCTTGGACAGAAAATTTCTTCCTGATAGTTCACTTATTGTCTCAAATAAGGAATGACTTCAAATGCCCAAGCCTATAATATAACGACAATAAATCAAAACCATTATTGAATAAAAAAATGATGAATCATATCATGATAAAAGAAATATTTATCATTAAAGCCCATGGAAAGCCATATAAGTTGACTATTTTTGGCGTTAACGAAGTCAACAAATATTCGACAGTCATTTTGAAGCTTTCATAACCCCAAGGATAGCTGTTAAATACCTCAAGATCCTCGGAGAGATTTATTAAACTGAGGCTTATGTTGTTGTTAACATCTCTCTCCCAAAGAACATTATGTACAAACTAAACCAAGCACAATGATTACTTGTGCTTCCTTGAAAGTCCTTTACCTTTCAATGGTTCTATGAGATTTTTATTTTTGAAGCTTGGACCAACAATAGACACCAGGTTATCACGATCACTCGATATGCCTTGGCCTTTTTTGAGAATGAGGGGTGCTTTTTTTGGGTCAGAGTAGGTATAACTTGAGAAGTTGAAGAAGGATAATATTTTAGTCCGTTAACTATGGCAAACTTCCTCCAACCGAAACAAATCGGCATGTCACAATAATTTATCCATACCTCATCCATCTTATCTATGTTTCATACATAAACCTGCGCTTGAGAAGATCATATACCATTTTCATCTGGAAACAAACATTGTTGTTCTCCGGCAAATCAAGATCTTTCCCAAAGCAGCTTTACCTGAAATAAGAATTCAATTTTTGTTCTCGAAGTATTTTTCTAAAGGTATCGAAAGATTTTCCCATGACTGACTTAACCACTACATCATCCGTCAAATCTGTGGCACCATCGCACTGTATTTTCACAGGATAACGATCAATGCTGAAGGTTTTGACAACTCTTCGGCGGAAGGGCTATTAGCATTTGGATCATCTCTTTTGAAATATTCCTCCTCCCCATGTTCACTATCTTCTACTCCTTATTGAGCTAACACTTGTTAAGCAAGCTGATAGAGTAGTGGATGTAATCGAGTTGCTGTACTTGTTCCTTTACTTGGACTTGATTTAATTTCTTTTCTTTTGAAAGCCATATTATCTTAAATTAATAAGAACATAACATAGATTATAATTGATTAATGCATAACAGTAATATAACAGTTCCAACAGACCACTAATATGTTGCACCAGGTATGTAATCTGTTGCAATATAGAATCGACCTATTGCAACAGATGAGTAATCCGTGGAAACCATAAAAACAGATCACTAATTTGTTGCACCTGGTATTTTATCTGATGCAACATATAACCGATCCGTTGCAATGGATGAGTAATCCGTGGGAACCCATAATAATAGATCAATTATCTGTTGCACCTGGTATTTTATCTGATGCAATATATAACCGACCCATTGCAACAGATGAGTAATTCGTTGGAAACCATAAAAACATATCACTAATCTGTTGCACCAGGTATATTATCTATTTCACTATATAACCGACCTATTGCAATGGATGAGTAAACCTTTGAAAAGAATAAAAACATATCACTAATCTATTGCACTAGGTAGTTTATCTTTTGCAACATATAACTAACCTGTTACAATAGATGAGTAATCCGTTGGAAACCATAAAAATAGATCACTAATCTTTGCACCAAGTATGTTATCTGTTGCAACATATAACTGACCTATTGCAACGGATGAGTAAACCGTTGGAAATAATAAAAACAGTCACTAATCTGTTGCAAAGTGAAGAGTAAACCGTTGGAAAGAATAACAACAAATCACTAATCAGTTATCTATTGATTTAATATTTTTTAGATTTCTTCCAAACAGAAGAGTCTTATGTCGCAACAAATGAGTGATCTGTTGGATTGTTCACCTGTTGCATCAGATTTTCATAGTTGCATCAAATTTTTATCTGTTGCATTAGATTTTTCCATCTGTTGCATTGTATTCATCTGTCACATCAGATGTTTCATCTGTTACATCAGATATTTTATCTGTTGCAACGTCATTTTTACCAAAACAAATAACAAATCAACCCAGCAACACCAACACATCACACATACACACACTAAGAACATCAACTATGACAAAAAATTACCAATAAATTTGAATCAACAGTACGACAACACGAAGAAGAAATGCCAAAAATTAAGGTTTATTCAGTCCATATTTTAATACTAGAAGAGTAGTTGGCTTAAGTTCCTCTGTTTATTCATAATTTTTTACCTGTGAAAAAGAAAATGGGCCGACGAAGAACTCAAAATTGTTGTCGTCGGAGAAGTCTTCAAGTCGATTGACGGTTGAAAGTTGAAAAGAAACTCGCCCGACTATTTGTCACCGGAGGTTGAAGGGAGAAATTTTGTAGAACTGTTGGTTGGGAGAGAGTTGAGAGAAACTGTCGAGAGAGAATATGGTTGATTTGGATTGAAGAGGGGTGTGAGTTGGGTTGATTTGTATTTTTGAAAAGATTAGAAAGTTTTGAAAATATTAATCAAGTCCAAAATTAACTTAATCAAGTTTCCTAATGATGTTCGACCCTTTAAGTTGATCAATTTCACCAATTCTTTATTCCAGACTTAAAAGACACCTCTCCTTCAATTTTCTCTAGTTAGTAGTGTAATAACATATACACTTCTACTTTAGTATATTCTCACAGTGAATTTTTTTCCTTTTTAATTGTTTAAAAGAATTGTACTTTTCTAAAATATAAATAATTTACCATATCCTTGATCAGATATTTATTATTTTTTTTTAGTATTATCCTTATCATAGTAACCACATAAATCAGCAGTAGTCAAACATAAATTTCTAAATATATTTGTAAAGATAATTTAGTAAAACAAATCTTTAATCAGTACTTCATTTCATTTTAGCTTTTTACTTGTCAGTTATACAAAACTAAATTTTATTCTTCATTTTCCACTTTAATATAACAAAGGGAAAGGCAGTTTTTTCTTCATATTAATAGCCTGTTTGGGATTACTTATTTTCCAAAATAAACATTTATTTTGAGAAAAAAGTACTTTTTTAAAAAAGAGGTGTTTGGTAAACTAGCAAAAATGCTTTTAAAAATAAGCAAAAGTAGTTTTTCTGCTTCTGGGAAGAAGCAAAAAATTTCTGCTTCTCAAAATAAGCAGAAGTAGAAAAGAAAAATATTTTTTTATGACAAAAATATCCCTATCACACGCACAAATATATGTATATATATATATATATACATATATATATATATATATATATATATATATATATATAATTAATATTTGATTTTTAAAAATTTATATTTTATATTTACGCCATAATTCTTTATGATTTAAGCAATATATCACCATTTAATTTTTTCAATATATTTATGTATATAAATATTAATTGAAAATTTTAGAGTATATTCTTTTTTAATTAAATTTAAAAATATTAATTAAAAATATTATAATAGATATTTAAAATAATTTTTCTTTATAATTTGATTTTAGTAATAAAAGTCAATTGATAGATGTCCTTTTTGGTCATTTGTCTCGAAAAAATATTTCTTGAAAAAAAATTATTTAAACACAATTTGATTATCAAAAGCACTTTTCGAATGAATTTATCAAACATAAACTGCTTTTTTTTTTAAAAGCACTTTTCTGAAAAGTCATTTTATAAAAGTGTTTCTCAAATAAGAAGTCTTATAACAGCAATCCCAAGCAGGCTCTAAATATTCATTTTACGTTCATTAAAAATATATACCAACTAATATCTAATACTTCCTCCTTTTTATTTTATTTGCTATTGTTGATTTGATACTCCACTTAAAAAAATATTTATTATTAGAAGTTTTTATTAAATTAGTCTTATTAATTATGTTATGAAAATATAAATTTGAGTACTATTATACACTTTATGTAGTCATTTCATAAATTGGACAACTAACTTGAAACAAATATTTTCAGTAAGAGAGCCAACTAAAATATAATGGCGGAAGTATGAGTATTATGATAAAATATATTCTATTTATTTCAATTTATTTGTATTACATTCTGTTTTAATCCATTTATTTTTATCACAAAACTAAATGACATTTTGATATATTTAATGTATCTTTAATTTAAAATAGAAAATTGAAAAATCCTCTTAATTTTATTAAATCCAAATTAAAAGCAGACAAATAAAAAGAAATCAAAACTAGACAATTAATTAACAAGGATAAAGTATAATATATTAAAAATAGTTGTTCCCAAATGCATATCCAATTATCCATTTAAAAAATTAAGAGAAAATTAATTATTTTTCAATTTTGTCCTTAACATTAAGTATTCTAAAATTAAAAAACATTAAATAGACAAAACTAAAGCATAGGAATATATTACTAGTCAAATTGCACTCTCAATCAATTCTTTCTAAAAGATTTTTAAAACCTTAACTCGACAATTAAAAATGAGTGGAGTAGTTAATCATAATTTAAGGGAAGTTCCAAATAGTAAAAGTAAATTGAGTACTTTACTATATTAATTAATCATCTTACTAAATATAGTTGTTTCATATTAGTTATCTATCTTACTAAATTGAAAAAGTATTAATTTAATTTTTTTATATTATTTTTGTAATTAATTTTTTTTAAAAGTATTTACACTTATTTATAAAAATTTTATTATTTTTTAAGGTGTTAATTAGTAGAATTAATTTCCTATTTATGATTTTATAATATGCCTAAAAACAATGACCGAGTAATGTGTGAAGTAAGGGTGTTAAGTGGGCCGGGCCCGGCCTTCATAACTAACCCGGCCCTGTTTGACCTGGCCCGGTAAGCCCTAGGGCTTTAGGGTTCCGGGTCCCGGACCGATTATTTTTTTAAAATGGGACCGGCTAACCCGGCCCGGTCCAAGCCCGCCAGTTAATCGGCCCGAATACTTTTTTAAAAAAAAAAATTGAGATTTTGGGCCAACGCCGTTGGCCCATCGGCTATATAGCCATTTTTGGGTCCAAACGGCTAGTTTGGGCCCATTTATTAAAAAAAAAAAATTTAACTTTAAAAAATATTTTTTAATCCCGAAAAAAATTCTATAAATACCCTATAACTTCAAATCATTTTTCACTCTCTCAAATCTCATTCTCTCTCAAATCTCAATTCTCAATTCTCAAATATTCAATATATTTAATTTCTTAAAGTGTTCACTTTAATTTTTTAATTTTTCATTTACAAAGTACGAGCGAAAGTTTCTAAAGGCGCAACCTTCGGATACTTTCAAAATTTGGTATTGTCGTTCCATCTCTTACGTTTAATTTTTATTTATTGTATTAATTGTTTAATATTTAATTTTATTATATTTGTGTATTTTGAATATTTTTAGTTTAATTTAATTTATATTATGGATAAATTAAGAATCCTCGCTACTAAAGGTGTTAAAATTTTTTGTCCCGGAAGCGGTAGTGGTAGTAAAAAGCGAATTATTAGCGGTAGAGGTAGTTCGAGTAGTAGATATACCCATGTGTCTTCGCCTCCAGTACCGCTTGGTACACCTTTTTGAGAAAGAAATAGGTGTAGGTGCTCATGATATGGATTATGTAGAAGCTCAGAAAAATTATGGTATAAAAGAAGAAAATGAAGTAAATGCAGTTAATTTAGACGAAGATAATGAAAATATTGTTGAGACACCCGCAGTAGGAGATGCTAACGTTAGATCTGAATCAGTTAATCTCCTTCCCCGTCCTCCCAGTGCCCCAAGACCTCGTAAAAGAACTAGTGTTGCATGGAAATTTTTTGAACGTTTATCAGATATTGAGGTGCAATACAATATTTGTCAACAAATATATAAGCATAGAAGTGGAGGCAAGCAAGGGGGTACGGGTACGTTAATGAGACATATAACTGAAGATCAAAAAAGAGAGTTAAATATTGCACAAGGTGGTGGGACAAAGCTAACTAGAATGGACCCAGCAACCGATCACGTAGCGAAGAAGTATAATAAATTGAGGAACTGGGAAGAAATAGCTAAAATGGTAGCTGTGGATTGTTTGCCTTTTAGTTTTCCTTCTTCTGATGCCTTTATTCGTTATATACAAGCAATTGATAATCCTATGTTTAACGGTATTCCTAGAACTACTTGTCGGTCCGATATTTTTAGACTTCATTCACAATATTATTTTTATTTATCAACATTGTTAAAAAATATTCAACGTAGATTGTCCCTAACTTCTGATCTAGGTTGTGCTGTAAATAAAACTGATTATTTAACCGTTACTTGTCATTGAATGGATAGTAATTTCGTGATATAAAAACGTATTCTTTATTTTTTATATGATGAAGATTGTAAATATACTGGACAATTTATTGCTGATTCTATTGTTAAAATTGCCGGATATTATGGTATCAAAAATAAAATTTTATGTATTGCTTTTGATAATGCTTCTAACAACAAGATTGCTATAAAAAAATTAAAATCTACGCTATCTCCGCCTTGCCTGAAATTTTTCATATTAAGTGTGCATGTCATATATATAATTTAATTGTAAAAGATGGTCTTGAGTTTTTTGAGCTTTATATTGAAAAAATTCATCTTGCCGTTGATTTTATTCAAGGAAATAATCGTAGATTGAGAATTAGAGAATTTAAAGTTAAATGTCAAGAAAATGGACTTACACTAATTTTGATGCCTGAGGAAATTGATACTAGATGGAATTCTACGTACGAATTTTTAAAAACTTGTTATAAATATAGAATTCCTATTACACTAGCTTTTAACCAACATTGTGGTTCATTTGCTGATTCTGCTGATTGCATGCTACATAGTTCTGATTGGGTTGTAATTAATGATCTTGTTAAGTTTTTAGAAAATTTTTATGTAGCTACGGTTGAATTTTTCGGTGCTTATTATCCTACTGTTTGTAATATTTTGGTATATATAGCCGATATTTCTGGTTTGCTCAAAGAATATAAAAATAAAGAAGGTTATAAAGAAGCTGTTGACGTCATGTTTACAAAATTTAAAAAATATTTTTTCTCGATTCCCCCTATTTACTTGGTTGGTGCTATGCTAAATCCGTATATGAAATATAATAATATGTGCCACTTTAGTACTCTTATTTATACTAACTTAGAAATAAATACTAACCATGATTCTAAACAAGTACAACCTGATTTGTGGACGGCTACGACTGATTCAAAGGATTACATAGAAAAATTATATAATCAATGTGCTAATTTATTTGATTTAGCCGTACCTACAAATATCACTCTAACTGTTGCTCCTCATTCACCCGAGGAGCCATCATCTTCTAAAAGGCCGGCACATAGTGATTTTTTTGATTCGTTTTATGATTTAAATTGTTGGAACAGTGTTGATGAGAGAACTTTCACATCAACTTATCGGGAAGAGCTGAAATATTATCTTCGAACGGCACCAGAGGATCGCAGATGATAGATCAACACGTTGGATTGGTGAAGGAGTAATGAAACACAATATCCTGTGCTTTTAAGATTAGCTAGAGATATCTTGAATGTTTCAATGTCAACCGTTGCATCAGAAAACGCCTTTAGTCAGGGACGACAGCAGCTTGGAGACAACCTGCACTCATTAGGAAGCAATGCAATGAATGTTCTAGTTTGCCTCAGAGATTGGATTAGAGTGGAAAGAAGAAGCTAAGAAATGGAATCGGAGCCGAGCGACGAGCTGAAACTTGAAGAAATTATGACTTCACGGGAGAACTCAGCAGAATCAAGTCTAATGCATGATTTTGTCCCCGTTGACTTCGACTATCCTATGCAAATTTCTGTTAATATTAACATGAATGAGTTGAAAAAAATGATGCATAATTTGTAGGTTTTTCATTCATATAAATTATAAATTTTGGATCATTTTGCAATCAATAAAATTCCCCAAATTCATTCACTCCTTAGTCCTTACTTTTTATATTTTTTCATTTAACGATTTAAAATATTAAATGGAATTTCTGGTTTTCTACTTTAAATTAAAAACTTACTTCTAATATATTATTAATTTACTACCAAATATTATTAATTTATTCTATTAAGTAGCATATGTTTTGTATATTTGTGCATATATCTTCTATAGAAGTGTATATTTAATGTATACATGTGTATATGTTTTATAAATTAGTATATAAGTATATCTATATATATTGTAATGTCTATATAATGTAGTATATTTTATAAGTAGTAGTATATATACATTGAATGGTGCGTATACACCTGTATATATCTTCTATAGAAGTGTATATTTAACGTATACATGTGTATATATTTTATAAATTAGTATATAAGTATATCTATATATATTGTAATGTATATATATTATAGTATATTTTATAAGTAGTAGTATATATACATTGAATGT